>NW_026705148.1:0-300000 GCF_029867415.1 Vicia villosa | reverse complement strand
ACTTGATTGCCCCAGATTGATTTGGGCAAAGCGTGCCATGCCCCTTGTATACGTAGGAGACATTGCTTCTCGGGGTAATCTTGTCTGTCGGGATAACTTCCAGTCATTAGTTGTACCTTGTGCAAATTCTTTCTAGTGCTAACATTTGAAATTATGTAGCAGAATATGTTTAATAATGAATTCATGAGATGCAATGCATACGTCTGTCTTGAGTTTTTTGAAAACATTAAAACATGAGACGTAAAAGCGTGATATTTGTAAAAACGTGGTATTTGTAAAAAAATGAAATACCAACTCAACATTTGTGGTGAACCTTAAGGAGTCGGGATACCTTTGTTGGTGACAGTATGCTTTAGAACTAACCATGCTTCAATTAGGACTTTCAAGGGTTGTAACGTGGCTTGGTTCACGGTTTAAGAAACAAAGGATAAAGGCTCAAAGTTTATTTGTACCCACCCCTCTTCGTGATGATCTTCAGTCCTAAGTTCAGTTAATTCAACTTATGCATTCAGGTTCCAAGAGACTTTTGGATTTGCACCTTTGATAATAATGATAGTTCACAAGCAAAGAGAACTTTTGAGATGGCAGTCACTTCTTCCTTTTGGTAGTCACAACATTGTGTTGTTCAGGAATTTATTGACTTCTCTTTTTTCATCTTTTTGATATCCCTAACTTTTGCCTGAACTGTCTATCTTGAGCTTACAGTCAGCGGGATGCCTTGATTTTTGCCTAAGTCTTCTTTTTTGATTTTTGACTTAGCAGGCTTTTCTTTGTACATATGTTTTTTAATCATTTTTGTTTTTGAAAGATATTGACTGCCTTGCTTAATGATTGATGAAGCATTATTGGCTTTTGATTGGCATCTCCCATACTTCTTTGATGTGTGCGGATGAACGCTTGTGATTGAAACCTTTGTTGAAAGGTGTACTGAATGATTCTCTTAAAATAGAATGCACAGCCAAATTAACTGAGAACTACCCTGCCCCAGGTTATGATCCAGGGTTTTAATTAGTACAAGAAAGAAACTTCTACTTCTTAGGCTCAAAGGGGTTGATGAGGGATTAACATCCTTATATCTCCACTGTTTGGGAATTGAAACAATGCCTGTACATCGTCAACATAGTCCGTTCAAAAGCATATTGTATGAGGTTATGGTATCGTTTTCATCATCCTTCCTAAAAAGGCTTACAGCTTAGCTGGAGTTGAATATCACAAAACATATGCAAAGTAAAGACATAATTTAAAATGAGTGATAGCGAAATAATTTATTCAAGACAAACATATGCAATGCACTGATGATGATTATTAAAATAGATAATGTCTATCATAATTCGAATGTTTAAACAAACAGAATAGAAATTGCAAATGAAAGTAAAGCTAATGATTAAAAGCTCATCCACTTTAGACATTAATCAGTCTTGTCGTGATTATGCCTGGGAGTAGTGATCACTATAGGAGTCTTGGGATGAGGAATTCAATTTCACCAGCATCGATCATATCTTGGATCTTGTTCTTCAATGACCAACAATCATTCGTATCGTGTCCAGGGTTATTGGAATGATATGCGCACCTCGCATTGGGTTTATAGCCAGTAGCGAAAGTGTTGGGCTTCGCCGGAGGATCCCTTACAGTGATCAAGTCTGCTTTCAGTAGATGTTGTAATGCCTGAGCCAGTGACATGTTGATCTTTGTGAACTGACGCCTAGGTGCATCTGACTTGTGTCTTTGTTGTGGAACTGGTGTAGAGATCAGAGTTGTCCCCACAGATTGGTGGTGTTCCTTGCGACCTTTCCGATTGTACACATCATTAGCCATATGAGGTTCCTTAGGTGAGTTGAAGTCAATGATCTTGTCGTCAACTAAATCTTGGATCTTATGCTTCAAAGGTCCACAATCCTCTGTATCGTGACCAGGACTATTTGAATGATAGGCACATCTCGCATGATACTTGTACCCAGGAATAGGTTTAGCAGGAAATGAATATGGAGGTAATAGAGTTATCAAGTTCTGATTGAGCAGTTGTTGCAGAACTTGAGACAGCGGCATGGGTAACAGAGAAAATGATCGCTTAGGCTTGGATCTCTGATTATTTTGACCACTTTGATGCTTATGTTGATTCTTCTCCTTCTCGGTCAGAAGTGCCTTTAATTCTTCTTGCCCCTTGGCCAAGTTAAGGATCATCTCTTGGAACTGGTTGTTCTGAGCTTGAATATTTTTGACTGATTGCTCGAGATCCATGATGCTGAAATAAACAGCGAGGAAGGATGAGAGACCTATTGTAAGAGACCTGTTATGCGATGTTATGAATGCAAATGCAATTTTTTCAAGGATCTTTAGGCGTTTAGTTAACACATTTTAGAGAATGATTTGGTCGCGTCTTTGTCAGAAGAAATCTGAATTTTGTCTTTGAACGTCATTCTTTGAGAATCAAGCTCACCATATCGAGTGGGTCATCGCCTCTGATTCGGGATACTTCTGAATTTGAAAGTATATGGCTAGAGGAAAATAAATCCCCTTGCCCCTTGATAGGTATTGAGTCTCTGAATTGGATGGTATGTGGCTAGAGGAAAATAAATCCTCTTGCCCCTTGATCGGAATTCGGTCCTTGATAAGAGCACCTGAAATTGTGCGTCCTAAATTCTTAAGATCCTTGAAAGGGTTAGTTAAATCATGTTATGCTTATGATGTCATGATGTCATGATGTTATGCGAATGCAGTTCATTAGGCATAGTGTGAGATAGTAAGGACAAACGAGTCCTTTCAACAAAACCTGCGAGGAAACGAAGGTTAGTAGCAAACACAAACAAGTCACACAAGTTACACAATTCCCTTAGACTCGGCTTGCATGGAGTTTAGATCATGTGAGGTACCCTTCCCCAAAGGTATTTCTAAGGATAGAGATGATATCAGCAACGGGTTCTACCGAGTTACCCAGAATTGTCAGCCCCTCTAAAGCACCCTCGAACATGATACATACATACCATGCAATGATACTTTGAGAAAGAACCTATCTGAGTTGTAGTATTGGGTAGCGACTATGCTCTCAACATACATCAAGAGTAGTCCCCCCACTACGTTCCTAAAAGCCAGGATGGGTTAAAGGTTACTAAAGGTCCTTAAGCTCCAACTCACCCACGGACATCCGCACGAACCTCCCTCATACAAGAGAAGCATGCAAACACCCATAGAGGCCTAACTTAAGCGTGAACTCTCATATTGACCAATCCTCCACATACATGAAGGAGGTCACCATGACTATGCCACTTCCTATCTTAGGTGTACTTGAATCCGGGTGTAGGACTCGTCCTTCAGTTAATTCCCAAAACAGCCCTGAAAAATAAAACAAACAAAGCAAACAATAGAAAACATTTAAAGTGTTCCTAAACTTTTAAGGTAACCCCTCTTTTATAAGAAAATTGTCCCCAGCAGAGTCGCCAGTTCTGTAATACGGTAAACTGACTTTTATATCGAAATGTACGGTTAAGCATGAGTCGCCACCGACTTTTATTTTATCCAAATTAATTAGAAAGGCTAAAAGAACAGGAAAAACCTTTTTAAGAAAAACGGGTTCGGGGGGTAATTATGCAAAGGGAAGGTGTAAGGCACCCTTTGCATCCATGGTTTTCCATGGGCTCTTAATTGCTTTGCTCGTTTTGAAAAGAAATGTAGAAGAAAAGAATATGGACTTTAGCTCGTAAATGAGCGTAGCCATTTTGAAGGTTTATGAGAAAGAATATGAAAAAGGTTTTAGAGCAAGGCAAAGCAATTAGGGGCAATTACCTTAATAATGTAGAAGAGGTTCTTTTAGCCTTTCAGGATGAAAGGGTCTATCCACGCCATAAGAGGGCAGGAAGCCTTTCATTTGGAGGTTGAAGGGTCATCGAGAATTCGTTCGCCATAAGACTGTCCCTAGCCATAGAGAGGCAGGTAGTCTAAGGGAAGGATCAGAATAGCCTTTCGTAGGCAGCCAGAGGATACCTCAGCCTTTCGTAGGCAACTTCCGAGGGTCGAGATCATGTTTAGTGTATCGAAGGCAGCATCATTAGGGACCCATGATCTTAATCGAGGCAACATGGCTGAGGTATCCTCGTATTCGAGGGACATGGCTATTCTGCAAAAACACAAGGCAACAAAGGCAACAGGCAACAGGCAACAAGAGGGGTTACCAAAAAGTGTGCGTGGGTGCAACAATCATGTGATTAATTCAGTTATTTATCTTGTAGAATTAAGTGATTCTAATTTAATTTAGAGTTATCACTCCCTAGGATTACTAACCACAGCAATTAATATTAACAGTAATAATAGCAATATGGGGAGGGGAAAAAAGAAACCAGCGGGTTCATAATAGGGTTTGGCATAAGTAATAATTAAGCATAATAAAATAAATTAAGTTTCAGGGTTACCGAACATTTGAGATTTGACTGGTTTGTTAACCCTGAAAATTAAAAAAGGAAAAATAGACATAAAAGGGGTGAGTGTAGGCAAGATTCATTACACTTGAAGATTAACCCTAAAAAGTAAAAAATATTTAAATAAAAATTTAATCGGGACTTAGCTTCGTAATGGGCGTGGCGCGTAGTCGGAGGAAACCCTGTTGCTAACCCTAATAAATTGGCAAAGACAGAGAAAATTTTCAGTGTAGGAATAATCCTCGCAAACCCTGATTAGGGCACAAGTTAACCATGGTTAATAGAATAAATAAAACTAAATTAATTAATCATTGGTTTTCAACCTAATTAATTAAATCGATGAAAGAACAAGTTTCGATTAAATATCTGACCTTAATATATATTTTATTATAATTAATTTAAACAAATGATTTAAATGGATTAAATTAACTTAAAACAGTTAAAACAAATTATTTATTAATAAAAAAAAAGTATTTTTATCATGTTTTTAGAAAAAAGGAGAAGTTAAAAAGAAATTATTTTCTAAAGAGTTTTAACAAAAAAGCAAAATATATATAATGAATAAAATAAAAAGTTATGTGATAAAAGGAAAAAGAAAAGAAAAATAAGAAAAGGAACTTAGCTGCAATTGGGTGTGGTGCAGCTTTGAGTGTCCACCCCTGAAGATCTGAAGGTTGATTATTGAAGGCACATGGTGGTCCTTGGCAAGTGGCGTGCATAGGATCAGAATACTTGAAGTTTTGTAAAATATATGAGAGAGTGAGGGATCGAACCCACTCCCTCATGCGTGATGAGGCTCAAACGTTCTCCCCTCACCACTCAACCATAGCTTGTTTGTTGTCTACAATACGCTTTACTAGTTAAAATATAAAAAACGAATCGGTTAATATTTAAAACGAAACGCGCGCCCCCTGGGAACTTCATCTTCTTCGTTGGCTTCAACTTTTTGGCCACACTTTTACCCAGTTTTCGGCCACGTTTTTTTTGGAGCCATAAACCTGCAAGTTCTCAAACTCATGATACAAATGTAATAAATCATAAAAACAAGCCCAGATCAATCAAGTATTGCTCCCTGAACACGAAAAAGTAATTGATTCGGGTCAATTGGTTCTCTAATAGTGCAGCCCCAAATTATGAATCTTTAAACCCTAACCATGGTAGATCCTCCAAACAGCAACAAAGACCAAATTAATTGTCCAGAAAGCTCATAAACATTAGTCTAAACATGAATATATCATTGAAACTCGTTTATTATGCACACACACATGTAATCGAAATTGAAAAACATTGGCCAAACCGTGAATATTTTAGCACCGATTTTAGATGCTCTGGGCTGCGACTGGGATTGGGAAGCGATCAATAGAGCCTCAGGAACGTGTTAGAATCTCAAAAGGTCTCTGAATTTTTCTGCAAGTCCTAAATCCGGATTCCAAATTTTTCGAGTTTCTTGAGTTGCTGTACGCGTTCTTCTGCCTGCAAAACCCTTCTCCTGTTTCTGTTTCGGTTTATATATATATATATATATATATATATATATATATATATATATATATATATATATATATATATATATATATATATATATATACCTTCAATTAGGTTTTAACAGAATTTGAGTTGAATCTCTATAAATCAAGAGATTGATATTTGATTGGGAATTCATATCAAATCTTTCCAATTGGACCTCCATTCTATTTTGGTGCATGCTTCTTCACGTTACAGTCTTTTCAAATTGATTGGAGCATGATCATGCAATCCCCCCTTTCTCATTTAATCCATGATTTCTTTTATTTAGTTTGAATTTAAATAAATCAATTAAAAAAATAATAAAGATATATCATGAAAATAAATGGGACCTAGCTTATGGACCTCAAGAACTTATTCTTTGGGCCTTAATTTTGATTAAACCCAAGGCCATGTCAACTAATTCAATTACTTTGTATTTTATTTAATTTATTTAATTTTTTAATTGAATAAAAAATCCAAATAAATATAAATAATGGTTAAAAATAAATGAATTGATTTAAGGGTCTTGGTTAGGAGAGTGTGTTTTGGAGCTTTGTGTATTGATTTGAACTTGAATAGGAGAAATAGTAATGGGCAAATTTTGGGGTATGACAGCTGCCCCTGTTCAATTTTCTTAAACCTGAAGATGTAGAGTGGTTTGTATGTCAGTCGGAATCTGAAGATGGAAGAGGATTGAACACTAGAATACCCAGAAATTTGCCCTAGCTGATGATGAAGGGGCTTTTGTCGGAGTTGGGCTTGAAGATGCCATCCAGGTGTATGATGGGGATGGGCTTAAAGATGTCATCCAGTAAATCATGCATTAGGTTATGTTTGGAGTGTTTGAGAAGTAGTTGTTTGAGTGTTGATCGTGTCATTACTGTTCGTAGTAGATGAATTAAATCTTTGGAAATGATCGTTACGGAACCGTCCGAGGTTACCGCTTTTTGATTTTGAAAGTTGATCGTTTAAGGAACCGTCTGAGGTATCGACTTAAATCTGAAGGTAGATTGTTTAAGGAACCGTCCGAGGTATCGACTTAAATCTGAGGGTAGATTGTTTAAGGAACCGTCTGAGGTATCGACTTTAAATTTGAAGATAGATCATTTAAGGAACCGTCTGAGGTATCGACTTAGATCCAAAGGTAGATCATTAAGGAACCGTCCAAGGTATCGACTTAGATCCGAAGGTAGATCATTAAGGAACCGTCCAAGGTATCGACTTAGATCCAAAGGTAGATCATTAAGGAACCTTCCAAGGTATCGACTTAGATCCGAAGGTAGATCATTAAGGAACCGTCCAAGGTATCGACTTAGATCCAAAGGTAGATCATTAAGGAACTGTCCAAGGTATCGACTTAGATCCGAAGGTAGATCATTAAGGAACCGTCCAAGGTATCGACTTAGATCTGAAGGTAGATCATTAAGGAACCGTCCAAGGTATCGACTTAGATCCAAAGGTAGATCATTAAGGAACCGTCCAAGGTATCGACTTAGATCCAAAGGTAGATCATTAAGGAACCGTCCAAGGTATCGACTTAGATCCAAAGGTAGATCATTAAGGAACCGTCCAAGGTATCGACTTAGATCCGAAGGTAGATCATTAAGGAACCGTCCAAGGTATCGACTTAGATCCAAAGGTAGATCATTAAGGAACCGTCCAAGGTATCGACTTAGATCCGAAGGTAGATCATTAAGGAACCGTCCAAGGTATCGACTTAGATCTGAAAGTTTTTGAAGTTGTTTATTTGACTACAGCAGTAACCTGAAAAAGGCAAAGTTAGTTTTTTATGCCATGTCATGATGCATGTAATGCGTTTAAGTGACGGGATTCTCAAAATAAATGAGAACCTTGCATGTTATGTACGCATTTGTCGCGATGCATTATGTATTATGTATGAACATGTATGCAATTGTATGAATATGTTTATGATTTATGACGTATGACTATGATTTATGCTATTTGACACATCTTGATTGAGAAGGTGGATCTCCATGTCATTGTAATTTTGATGTTTGATCTTATCTTGAAGATGCTCAGCTGGGGATTTATGATTTCTTGCTTGGGGATGATCAGTAACTTGATGTGCCCAAACTGGGGATAAGAGATATTAATAAACCATGTTGGAGGAGAGCAAAGTGTCGGGGGACCGGCCGTGTTGAAGATGTAAACTCTGTCGGGGAGCTATGTCTTTTGTCGGGACGAGTATGTTTGAAGATATCTTCTTGAGAATTGCTATGTGGGGATATGATCTTGTGAAATCGGAGCTGTGGGAAGGCATGGATGCCTTGAACATTGCCCCCAGTATTATAGTAACTACCATTCCTGGATTTGATTAGGACACACCGCTGAGTATTAATCAAGATGTCAAACTGGACTTGCATAGATTTGCCCCCGCTAGTAGAGACTTTGACAAGATTCGCCTCGCGAGGACTTTATGAGACGTGCACTATGGGCGACATGCCCCTAGTAATCATAGGCCAAAGACAATATCCCATGTTGGTTGGGAAGTAGCTTCAGATCTATTTGGATGCATGCCCCTGATTGTTTTGGCGCCCTTGAGAGATTCTTCGAATCTTGACTTGATTGCCCCAGATTGATTTGGGCAAAGCGTGCCATGCCCCTTGTATACGTAGGAGACATTGCTTCTCGGGGTAATATTGTCTGTCGGGATAACTTCCAGTCATTAGTTGTACCCTGTGCAAATTCTTTCTGGTGCTAACATTTGAAATTATGTAGCAGAATATGTTTAATAATGAATTCATGAGATGCAATGCATACGTCTGTCTTGAGTTTTTTGAAAACATTAAAACATGAGACGTAAAAGCGTGATATTTGTAAAAACGTGGTATTTGTAAAAAAATGAAATACCAACTCAACATTTGTGGTGAACCTTAAGGAGTCGGGATACCTTTGTTGGTGACAGTATGCTTTAGAACTAACCATGCTTCAATTAGGACTTTCAAGGGTTGTAACGTGGCTTGGTTCACGGTTTAAGAAACAAAGGATAAAGGCTCAAAGTTTATTTGTACCCACCCCTCTTCGTGATGATCTTCAGTCCTAAGTTCAGTTAATTCAACTTATGCATTCAGGTTCCAAGAGACTTTTGGATTTGCACCTTTGATAATAATGATAGTTCACAAGCAAAGAGAACTTTTGAGATGGCAGTCACTTCTTCCTTTTGGTAGTCACAACATTGTGTTGTTCAGGAATTTATTGACTTCTCTTTTTTCATCTTTTTGATATCCCTAACTTTTGCCTGAACTGTCTATCTTGAGCTTACAGTCAGCGGGATGCCTTGATTTTTGCCTAAGTCTTCTTTTTTGATTTTTGACTTAGCAGGCTTTTCTTTGTACATATGTTTTTTAATCATTTTTGTTTTTGAAAGATATTGACTGCCTTGCTTAATGATTGATGAAGCATTATTGGCTTTTGATTGGCATCTCCCATACTTCTTTGATGTGTGCGGATGAACGCTTGTGATTGAAACCTTTGTTGAAAGGTGTACTGAATGATTCTCTTAAAATAGAATGCACAGCCAAATTAACTGAGAACTACCCTGCCCCAGGTTATGATCCAGGGTTTTAATTAGTACAAGAAAGAAACTTCTACTTCTTAGGCTCAAAGGGGTTGATGAGGGATTAACATCCTTATATCTCCACTGTTTGGGAATTGAAACAATGCTTGTACATCGTCAACATAGTCCGTTCAAAAGCATATTGTATGAGGTTATGGTATCGTTTTCATCATCCTTCCTAAAAAGGCTTACAGCTTAGCTGGAGTTGAATATCACAAAACATATGCAAAGTAAAGACATAATTTAAAATGAGTGATAGCGAAATAATTTATTCAAGACAAACATATGCAATGCACTGATGATGATTATTAAAATAGATAATGTCTATCATAATTCGAATGTTTAAACAAACAGAATAGAAATTGCAAATGAAAGTAAAGCTAATGATTAAAAGCTCATCCACTTTAGACATTAATCAGTCTTGTCGTGATTATGCCTGGGAGTAGTGATCACTATAGGAGTCTTGGGATGAGGAATTCAATTTCACCAGCATCGATCATATCTTGGATCTTGTTCTTCAATGACCAACAATCATTCGTATCGTGTCCAGGGTTATTGGAATGATATGCGCACCTCGCATTGGGTTTATAGCCAGTAGCGAAAGTGTTGGGCTTCGCCGGAGGATCCCTTACAGTGATCAAGTCTGCTTTCAGTAGATGTTGTAATGCCTGAGCCAGTGACATGTTGATCTTTGTGAACTGACGCCTAGGTGCATCTGACTTGTGTCTTTGTTGTGGAACTGGTGTAGAGATCAGAGTTGTCCCCACAGATTGGTGGTGTTCCTTGCGACCTTTCCGATTGTACACATCATTAGCCATATGAGGTTCCTTAGGTGAGTTGAAGTCAATGATCTTGTCGTCAACTAAATCTTGGATCTTATGCTTCAACGGTCCACAATCCTCTGTATCGTGACCAGGACTATTTGAATGATAGGCACATCTCGCATGATACTTGTACCCAGGAATAGGTTTAGCAGGAAATGAATATGGAGGTAATAGAGTTATCAAGTTCTGATTGAGCAGTTGTTGCAGAACTTGAGACAGCGGCATGGGTAACAGAGAAAATGATCGCTTAGGCTTGGATCTCTGATTATTTTGACCACTTTGATGCTTATGTTGATTCTTCTCCTTCTCGGTCAGAAGTGCCTTTAATTCTTCTTGCCCCTTGGCCAAGTTAAGGATCATCTCTTGGAACTGGTTGTTCTGAGCCTGAATATTTTTGACTGATTGCTCGAGATCCATGATGCTGAAATAAACAGCGAGGAAGGATGAGAGACCTATTGTAAGAGACCTGTTATGCGATGTTATGAATGCAAATGCAATTTTTTCAAGGATCTTTAGGCGTTTAGTTAACACATTTTAGAGAATGATTTGGTCGCGTCTTTGTCAGAAGAAATCTGAATTTTGTCTTTGAACGTCATTCTTTGAGAATCAAGCTCACCATATCGAGTGGGTCATCGCCTCTGATTCGGGATACTTCTGAATTTGAAAGTATATGGCTAGAGGAAAATAAATCCCCTTGCCCCTTGATAGGTATTGAGTCTCTGAATTGGATGGTATGTGGCTAGAGGAAAATAAATCCTCTTGCCCCTTGATCGGAATTCGGTCCTTGATAAGAGCACCTGAAATTGTGCGTCCTAAATTCTTAAGATCCTTGAAAGGGTTAGTTAAATCATGTTATGCTTATGATGTCATGATGTCATGATGTTATGCGAATGCAGTTCATTAGGCATAGTGTGAGATAGTAAGGACAAACGAGTCCTTTCAACAAAACCTGCGAGGAAACGAAGGTTAGTAGCAAACACAAACAAGTCACACAAGTTACACAATTCCCTTAGACTCGGCTTGCATGGAGTTTAGATCATGTGAGGTACCCTTCCCCAAAGGTATTTCTAAGGATAGAGATGATATCAGCAACGGGTTCTACCGAGTTACCCAGAATTGTCAGCCCCTCTAAAGCACCCTCGAACATGATACATACATACCATGCAATGATACTTTGAGAAAGAACCTATCTGAGTTGTAGTATTGGGTAGCGACTATGCTCTCAACATACATCAAGAGTAGTCACCCGTATCTTGACAAGTTCGTGGTAGTGTTCATTGACGACATTCTAATTTACTCGAAGAGTGATGAAGAACATGCAGAGCATCTAAGAGTGGTATTGGAGTTATTGAAAGAGAAGAAGTTGTATGCGAAATTGTCTAAATGTGAATTCTGGTTGAAGGAAGTAAGTTTTCTTGGCCATGTAATTTCGAAGAACGGTATCGCAGTGGATCCTATGAAGGTAGAAGCTGTATCTCAGTGGGAGATGCCGAAGAATGCTTCAGATGTTCGTAGTTTTCTTGGTCTGGCAGGTTACTATAGAAAGTTCATTGAAGGATTTTCGAAGTTGGCATTACCAATGACTAAGTTAACAAGAAAAGGACAAGTATTTGTATGGGATTCAGAATGTGAAAAAGGTTTTCAAGAGTTGAAGAAAAGATTGACAAGTGCTCCGATCTTAATTTTGCCTAATCCAGCGAAGTCTTTTAATGTGTACTGTGATGCTTCACTGATGGGTTTAGGTGGTGTTTTGATGCAAGATAAGAGGGTAGTGGCCTATGCTTCAAGACAACTGAAAATTCATGAGAAGAATTATCCGACTCATGATTTGGAATTGGCGGCTGTTGTGTTTGTGTTGAAGTTGTGGAGACATTATCTCTATGGTTCTCGATTTGAGGTATTCAGCGATCATAAGAGTCTGAAGTATCTCTTCGATCAGAAAGAGCTTAATATGCGACAGAGAAGATGGCTAGAATTTTTGAAGGACTATGATTTCGGTTTGAATTACCATCCTGGTAAAGCAAATGTTGTTGCTGATGCATTGAGCAGGAAGTCTTTGCATATGTCTATGCTAATGGTGCGAGAATTGGATTTAATTGAGCAATTCCGAGATTTGAGTTTGGTATTGTCGCACGTTCGCGAAAATGAGAACAGAGTCGCCACTAATATATTTATCCCAAAGAGGGAAAGGAATATCAGAAAACCTGGAATAAAGAAAGGATAAGAAAAGGTCTTGCGACCAGAGATAGGGTACGGGAGTCGGTTACGCGAGGGGAAGGTACTAGCACCCCTCACGCCCATCGTACTCGATGGTATCCACCTATGTTTGTTCTATTCTAAGGGTGTATAAATCTAAAGTTTAATTACTAAGGGAATGCATGCAAATGAAAGAAAAAGAAACACGGGGAAAATAAGGTTTATAAATAGTTGTGCTCGCTTAGGCCCCGCGACCTAATGCCTACGTATCCTTTTCAGGAATCAGAGCGCCGTAGTTCGGCTCTTTAGTTTTTGTTTGTTTTGTGTTTTTTAGTGGACGGCATTACATTCGCACTCCGCTGCTCGACCTCTGGAGTCTTAAGCTGGGGATGGAGCGGAAATAACGTGTCCGATAAGAAGAAAGAATGCCCTGAAGGCAAGAGAAGTAATGCCTCGGAGGCAAGAGAGAGAAGAGAGAAAATTGGTTTGTGTCTTTTAGGTGTAATTCCATGATGGACGAAAACCCACTACAAGGCTTCGCATCACTTCCTTACTTTGTTTATGTCTGAGCCTTTATTAGATATTTTGAAATGTTTTTTGTTTAGGTGTCTTTTAAGGGAAATTAATTTGTGACTTGAATCATGCCATAAAAAAGGAGTTTTTTGAATATTTAGAGAATGCACATCGAGGCCTACGCCACAATCGTTTCTCTAAATGAAATACAATTTTTGAATATTTAGAGAATGCACATCGAGGCCTAAGCCACAATCGTTTCTCTAAATAACGGTTAAGAAATACACCGAGGCCTACGCCTCAATCATTTCTCTTCCGCTAAGTGGGAAAGAACATACATCGGGGCCTACGCCCCAATCATTTCTTTCACACTAAAAAAAAGGCATTTAGCATGATTCGCGTCGTCCTTTATTAATGTTTTAAAGAAGTTGAAAAGAAAAAGGAGAAGAGAACTAGCCTAAAATGATCAACTAGCCTAATGTTATGATTATACCTAGATGTTAGGATTAAATGAACGAAATTACAAGCATAAGCGGAGATCGAGAATACAAGTAAAATGATACCAAATTAGTGTAAAACGGCTAAGAGAAGCACTTAAAAATATGATACAAAACATGATTCAAAATAATGCACAAAATGAATTAAAAGATACTATTTTTATTGATTCTTTTATATGACAAAAACAAGAATTCTAATCAAACAAAAAGAGTTACAATACAAGCCTAAACTAATATTTTCATGTACATCTTTATGTGTCAAAAATTATATTACAAATCTAAACATTAGTGGAAAAATTAGCAATTGATCAACTAAAAGAAAATGGCAAAGAACTAATTAAAATTAAATTGAAAATTAAAAGGAACCGGGGGGTGAAAGCTGAACTCATGGGTGTGAAAAGTAGTGCAGGCGCTGGGCCCAAAAGTTTGGTTTGGCAAGATCTTTTTTGTTACAGATTTTCTTGTGTGCCAAAAAATGACAGTGACGGGCCACAGGGGGTATGAACAGCAAAACGGCCCAAGAATTTGTGTGTTTGATCCATAACGTTTTCAGACTTTATTATTATTCAAAAATAATTAAATAAATAAAAAAATAAAAGAAGGAAGCATTAGATTGGGATTAGGGTTACCCTGTGTCGAATCAACTTCTCACGTGAAAACTCGAAATCTCCCTTTCTCCTTCAGCAGCGACGGTCGCCTTTCTCCGACGAAGGCTATTCGTTCGCCGTCGTGAACCAAACCGGAGCGGCCTCACTTCTCATTTCTAAACTCAAGTTTCTGATTAGCTTTCACTCTCGCTCCGCCCTGTGCCTTTCTCGTCTCCGATTCGAACCGTCCTAACCCTGAGATGCAGAAGGAGCGCCACAATGGAGGATATCAGCGGTGAAATGTTGGCGAGGTGAACACGAACCACGATGAAGGAATCGACGCTTTAGGTAAACCTTCTTGATAATTTTGCGTTTTCAGTCATTTTCACTTCGTCTTACTTCTTCCTTTTTCTACATTTCTGTTTCTGTGAGCATTGAATCAATGATGATGATGTTGATTGTTACAGTTTGTTGGAGATTATTGCGTTGATGTTGTTGATGGAAGATAAATGATGAATGACCGAAGAAGATGAAGATTCAATGGCGGCGGGAATTAGAGTGTTCTTGTTGACGAACAGATGAAGAATGGTGGTGGTGATATGAAGAACTAAAGGTACAAATCCCTCAGATTATGAAGCGTGATTAATGATTCTTCTGTACTCTGATTTTCTGATTTTGCAGAATTCTTGAATCGGTAGCGATGATGATGAAGATTGGAGATGAAGGTGACTTATCGAGAATGGAAGCAGAGAATGAAGAGCAAAAATGGTGGAGCGTGAGAAGTGAAGAAGATGATGAATGGTTGTGAAAGTGAAGTGAAGAAAATGATTGAAGAATGTGGAGACTGATTATGGAGGAGATGAATCGAGAGCTTGAAGTGAAGAAGGAGCAGAGCTTATATAGGCTTCAGGTTAGTCACCCTTCTCCCATTCTTCTGTTATTCTGTTCTGAATTTCTGTTGCAATTCGGTTAGGCGGTTATGAATTCAGTTAGGAGGTTATTCTGTTAGTTGCTGTTAGGTTGTTAGGAAGTTAGAATTCGTTATAGGTTTTTGGGAAGTTAGGTAGTTATGAGAAGAATAGGTATTGGCGATTGGTTAGGGACTGTTTGTGGGTTAAAGAATTAGTAGGGAATTGGTTATGTGTTACAAAGTTCTGTCATGGTTAGAAAAGAAACTGTTTTGGTTAGTTAAATGTTGAGTGAAAATAAATTGATGTCACTGTTGTATTGTGGATGCAGGTTTATACTTGTGAGAGTGCAAGGCTTGTATGGTGTAGACTGAACTGGTTTTGCTTGCTGATAGCATTGCCTTGTGAATGGATTGAATTTGAATGTGGTGCAGCAGGCTGGTGGATTATTTGAAAAGAAAGGGACCGGTTCTGTTTTTTTTGAAGTGCAGGGACAACATGAATTCAAAGGGAACACATGAGATTCACCACCCAATGAAGACTTCTGGTTTTTTACTGTTCTGAGGCAGCAATACTTTGCTTTGTTTATTCTTCATGTAACGGATACTTTTCTGTAACACCTTATTGCCTTGGAAATCCATGTTGAGAACTTGTAAATGAATGTAATAGACACTTTCTCTTTTCTCTTTTTAATGTGAATGACACTTGAAGTCGCACCATAGATTTTGTAGAGGTTTGGAATTCTAGTGTCTTCATTATGTAATGCACCACTTTGAGAGTGACTTTGGATGAAACTTAATAATGTATTGTGAATGATTAGATCTTTGAATGAACTATCAACTTAAGCTTCCTAGTAACACACAGAATGAATTATGAACTCAAGTTTTCTTTTTGAATGATGACCGTATGCTGAATTGGAATTAAATGAAGAGTTTTTTGATCTTGTAGAACTATTCCATTGGATGAGCGTGAGCTGTTTTTGGATTTCGGTGGACTTTGATGGATAAGATCAATAAAAGCCTTGAGTGACTTGTACATTCCCATTTTAATTCTCAATGAAGGCCTAAATTAAATCTCCCATTCAAGCTACCTTGTATTGCCATCAATAAGTAATTGAGAAAAATAAGTAATTGAGAAAAGTGACAAGATCCTTGATCCCTAGCCAAATTTGTTGATAAATGAATGCATGAGTGTTGGATGACCTAATGATGAAATGCATATGAATGTGAAGCTTAAGTCAATTTAAAATTAGATGGGCAAATTTTGGGGTGCAACAGGTATGCGAAAGTACTTCTAATAGCGTTAAGTTGGGGATGTTAAAGTTAACTAATAGTATCCTTGAGGAAATTAGAAACGGACAGAAATCTGACATTGGCTTGGTAGACAAGTTTACATTGATTAACCAAGGTCAAGGAGGTGAATTCCGAATTGACGAGAATGGTGTTATAAGGTTTGGAGACCGAGTGTGTGTACCCGATCTTGCTGAGATCAGAAAGAGTATTCTGGAAGAAGGACACCGGAGTGGATTGAGCATTCATCCTGGTGCTACCAAGATGTATCATGATTTGAAGAAGCTATTTTGGTGGCCTGGAATGAAGAAGGAAATTGCTGAGTTTGTTTATGCTTGCTTAATTTGTCAAAAGTCGAAAATTGAGCATCAGAAACCGTATGGGTTGATGGAACCGTTGTTTGTTCCCGATTGGAAGTGGGATGGAATTTCTATGGACTTTGTATCTGGTTTACCTAGAACGATCAAGAATTGTGATTCTATCTGGGTTATTGTAGATCGGTTGACGAAATCTGCTCACTTTATTCCAATAAGAATGGATTATTCGATGGAGAAGTTGGCTCAGTTGTATGTTGAGAAGATAGTGAGTTTGCATGGTGTTCCGGCTAGTATTGTGTCGGATAGAGATCCGAGATTTACTTCTAAGTTCTGGACAGGATTGCAGGAAGCCTTAGGTACTAAGTTGAGGTTGAGTTCTGCTTATCATCCGCAGACAGATGGTCAGACGGAGAGAACGATTCAATCGTTAGAGGATTTGCTACGAGCTTGTGTATTGGAGAAAGGTGGTGCTTGGGATAGTTATTTACCTTTGGTTGAGTTTACCTACAACAATAGTTATCATTCGAGTATTGGTATGGCTCCGTTTGAAGCATTGTATGGTAGGAGATGTAGAACACCTTTGTGTTGGTACGAATCTGGAGAAAATGCGGTGGTTGGACCGGAGATTGTGCAACAAACTACAGAAAAGATCAAGATGATTCAGGAAAAGATGAGAGCTTCTCAGAGTCGTCAGAAGAGTTACCATGACAAGAGAAGGAAGGATATTGAATTTAGGGAAGGAGATCATGTATTCATGCGAGTTACTCCGATGACTGGTATTGGGAGAGCCTTGAAGTCGAAGAAGTTAACTCTGCGTTTCATTGGTCCATTTCAGATTACTAAGAAGATTGGGAAGGTTGCTTATCAGGTTGCTTTACCGCCTGCACTCGCTAATTTGCATGATGTGTTCCACGTATCTCAGTTGAGGAAATACATTGCGGATCCGTCTCATGAGATTCAAGTAGATGATATACAGGTGCGAGATAATCTGACTGTAGAGACATTACCTATGAGGATTGAAGATCGTAAAGTGAAGCAGTTGCGAGGTAAAGATATAGCAACGGTGAAGGTGGTTTGGGGAGGACCAGCCGGTGGAAATGTTACATGGGAGTTAGAGAGCCAGATGAAGGACTCCTACCCGGAACTTTTCGTCTAAGGTATGTTTTCGAGGACGAAAACTATTTTAGTGGGGGAGAGTTGTAACACCCCATAATTTCAATTTATTAATTTAATTTGGATTTAAATTAAATAATTGGAATTTTAGAATTTTAAATTGGATTTAATTGGAAAATGATGGAATATGAGATATTGGGCTTATGGTGTGGTGATAGTAAAAGGGGGGTGCTAACTAGTTAGGCCTTTTACTAAGTTGTGATATTTTTATTTTATTTTATTTTCATAAAATAAGAGAGAAAGGAACCATTTGGGGAGAAAAGAAGAACACGTGAAAAGAAGAGAAGAGAAAGGGGCAAGAACGTGAACCGGAAGGAGAGCATCCAAGAGATTCATCGAGGTAAGGGGGGACTCTTCCTTTTAGTATCTCTTATGTGGTCTTAGGTGATAGGTAGATTGATGTATGGTTTGGTTCAATTAGACATTGGGATTGTTAGGTTAGGGTGTTCTAATTTGGATTGAATTGATGATGATTGTGTGAACTATTTGGTTAATAATGCGTTAAATGATGTTTTTGTGGTGTGTAATTGAATATATGATGATTGTATGCCTGTATGTGATTCTGGAATCGTTTTTGGGTGAAAAGGGAGTGAAATCGCAGGGTCTGTCGCAGACTTGGGGTTTGCTGAAATCGCAGGTCCGCTGAGCGGAGGGGGGTCCGCTGAGCGGAGGTCCCAACGTAGTTCGCTTCTGTTTGACGTCGCTTGAGGTCCGCTGAGCGGGGGTTGGAAGGGTTTCGCTTCTGCCTTGCTCCGCTGAGCGAACCTTGCTGTGTGTAAAATTTTCCAAACTTCAAAATGACGTATCTTTTGATCCGTGAATCATTTCTTAGTGCCGTTTTGGGCGTTGTGCAAGTAATTAAATGTTTTATATGATGAACGATGAATATTGGTATTATCCGACCTTATTTCTTTAAAACTCGATTTAATTACTTGATAAGAATTGAACATTGTGTGCATATGAGATAGGTGTGACAATGTGTTTGATGTGATGATGAATTGGTGTGATTTGTTATTATAATTGTGATGGATGCATGACTATTTGAATGATGTTGAAAACATGTACATACTTATTCGGTGATGTGGTGTTGAGATGAGTTGCTCATCGTGATTTAGTGTGTTTTAAGTATGTTATATGTGTTTCATTCATTCATGTGCATTGATGTTGGATCCCGGTGAGGTTTGGATCGTTGGTGGACATATTTCCCATTGTGTGGAAATTGTGTCGGTGGGCCGTATCTCGATGAGGCGTAGATCGGTTAGGTGGATTGATTCCACGGTTTATTGGTACCACATGCATAGTGTCAGTTGTGTCATATGCATTTTGTCATAATATGATTGTATGGATTTCTGTAGTATGTGTTGTAATCTATTATTGTGTGAATTAATAATGGATGTGAATCTGAATATGTATGATTGGGTGAACGGTATATTATGATGCTTGTTGCTTATGAATTGCATAATATTTACTAATTGAGAATGAGACTCACCCTTACATGTTGTCATTTTCAGATTGAGGAGTAGCGGCATTAGTGCTTGGTGAGGATGACTCATAGAGTTTATCCGTTTATGTTGGGTCGTGTCGGTCATGCTCTGATCTGTAACACTGGGGAACGATAGTTATAGAGTTTTTATGAAATTATCTAATTTATTTGGTGTTGGATTATGATCCCATTTTGGTTGTATTTAATGATGTTTCGTATTCCGCTGTGTTAAACATGATTGTGTTTTGGTGAATCGTTTCCTAATAAAGCATGACTTTGACCTTAGTTGATATAATTATTTTAAATAATTGTGGCACCCTTATGCATATGTTTTTACTCTGATTAATTATTAAAATTGCCGCGGGGTTTAGAAGGGTGTTACAATAGTGGTATCAGAGCATAGTCGGTCGTTTGAGTCAGAGTCTTAGTGTCAGTTAATCCCTCGTATGCGAATAGTGTAAGGTTGACACTATCGATACATCTTGTTCTAATGAATATTGTTTGATATTTAGCAGAACAATGGCCGAAAGAGGAGGAAGAAATGACGATGCAATTGCTGAGGCTCTGGGCATGATTGCTGGTGTACTGGGAGGGAATGTCAATGGAGCTGGTATTGGTGCTGACAGGCAGCTGAACAGTTTCCAGCGGAACAATCCTCCGTTGTTCAAGGGCACACATGATCCTGAAGGTGCTCAGAAATGGCTTAAGGAGATCGAGAGGATTTTCAGAGTCATCGATTGTGCTGAGAACCTGAAAGTGAGGTATGGTACTCATATGTTGTCCGAAGAGGCTGATGATTGGTGGATGGCTACCAGGGCTGAATTGGATGCTGATGGTGTAGCTATCTCCTGGGCTGTGTTCAAGAGGGAGTTTCTGAGGAGGTATTTTCCTGAAGACGTTCGAGGCAGGAAAGAGATTGAATTTTTGGAGCTGACTCAAGGTAATATGACGGTACCAGAGTATGCTTCGAGATTTGTCGAGTTGGCGAAGTACTACATTCACTACAACAATGACGAGGCTAGTGAATTCTCAAAGTGCATCAAGTTTGAGAATGGTCTTCGTGATGAGATCAAGCAAGGGATCAGGTATCAGAGAATTCGGCGATTTGTCGATTTGGTAGACTGTAGTAGGATCTTTGAAGAGAATAACCTTAAGCTGAAGTCATCTCACTCTCGCGAGTTGGTTGACAAGAAAGGTAAGAAACCTATGGATAGAGGTAAGCCATATGGTAGAGGGAATCCTAGAACTGGAGATTGGAAGAGGCCTAGTGGGGGAGATTCTGGTGCTCCCGTTAGGTGCTACAACTGTGGAGAGACTGGGCATAGAAGGAATGAGTGCAAGGGTGGAGAGAAGAAATGCTTCAAGTGTGGTAAGGCGGGCCATATTGCTTCAGATTGTAGGATGAAGATTGTGACTTGCTACAATTGCGGCGAAGAGGGTCACATCAGTCCGCACTGCACTAAACCGAAGAAGGATCAGGTTGGTGGAAGAGTCTTTGCCTTGTCTGGGTCAGAGACTACTCCAGAAGATCGTCTAATTAAAGGTACGTGTTTTATCCATGACACACCTTTAGTTGCTATTATAGATACTGGAGCGACTCATTCGTTCATTTCAATGGATTGTGCTAAACGATTGGGATTAGAAATATCTGTTATTCATGGAAGTATGATTATTGACACTCCTGCGTCGGGTTCAATAACTACTTCTTCTGCTTGTTTGAACTGTCCTGTTGACATATTTGGTAGAAAGTTTGGAATGGATTTAGTATGCCTTCCTCTTGAAGGACTTGACGTCATATTGGGAATGAACTGGTTGCAATTTAATCGAGTTCATATCAATTGTTTTACGAAGACGGTTATCTTTCCTAAAGAGGTTAGTGTTGAGGATTTGACTATGTCAGTCAAACAGATGAATTTAGCTGTCAATGATGGAGCAGTGGTATTTATGTTGTGTTCTTCGATGGAGGTGACAGGGGGCGATAATACTGGTGAGCTACGGGTAGTGAATGAGTATCCGGAAGTGTTTCCAGAAGATGTTAGTAAGTTGCCACCTGAAAGAGAAGTGGAGTTCGCTATAGAATTGATTCCTGGAACTAGTCCTGTGTCGATGGCACCGTACCGCATGTCGGCATCGAAATTGGCTGAACTAAAGAAACAGTTGGAAGAATTGTTGGAGAAGAAGTTTATTTGTCCTAGTGTGTCACCGTGGGGTGCGCCGGTACTGTTGGTTAAGAAGAAAGAAGGTTCAATGAGGCTATGTGTTGATTATAGACAACTGAACAAAGTGACAATCAAAAATCGATACCCTTTGCCGAGGATTGATGATTTGATGGACCAGTTGGTTGGAGCTTGTGTGTTTAGCAAGATTGATCTGAGGTCTGGATATCACCAAATTCGTGTGAAGGCGGAAGATATTCAGAAGACGGCATTCCGAACGAGGTATGGACATTATGAATATTCTGTTATGCCATTTGGTGTTACTAATGCACCTGGTATTTTCATGGAGTATATGAACAGGATATTTCACCCGTATCTTGACAAGTTCGTGGTAGTGTTCATTGACGACATTCTAATTTACTCGAAGAGTGATGAAGAACATGCAGAGCATCTAAGAGTGGTATTGGAGTTATTGAAAGAGAAGAAGTTGTATGCGAAATTGTCTAAATGTGAATTCTGGTTGAAGGAAGTAAGTTTTCTTGGCCATGTAATTTCGAAGAACGGTATCGCAGTGGATCCTACGAAGGTAGAAGCTGTATCTCAGTGGGAGACGCCGAAGAATGCTTCAGAGATTCGTAGTTTTCTTGGTCTGGCAGGTCACTATAGAAAGTTCATTGAAGGATTTTCGAAGTTGGCATTACCAATGACTAAGTTAACAAGAAAAGGACAAGTATTTGTATGGGATTCAGAATGTGAAAAAGGTTTTCAAGAGTTGAAGAAAAGATTGACAAGTGCTCCGATCTTAATTTTGCCTAATCCAGCGAAGTCTTTTAATGTGTACTGTGATGCTTCACTGATGGTTTAGGTGGTGTTTTGATGCAAGATAAGCAGGTAGTGGCCTATGCTTCAAGACAGCTGGAAATTCATGAGAAGAATTATCCGACTCATGATTTGGAATTGGCGGCTGTTGTGTTTGTGTTGAAGTTGTGGAGACATTATCTCTATGGTTCTCGATTTGAGGTATTCAGCGATCATAAGAGTCTGAAGTATCTCTTCGATCAGAAAGAGCTTAATATGCGACAGAGAAGATGGCTAGAATTTTTGAAGGACTATGATTTCGGTTTGAATTACCATCCTGGTAAAGCAAATGTTGTTGCTGATGCATTGAGCAGGAAGTCTTTGCATATGTCTATGCTAATGGTGCGAGAATTGGATTTAATTGAGCAATTCCGAGATTTGAGTTTGGTATGCGAAAGTACTTCTAATAGCATTAAGTTGGGGATGTTAAAGTTAACTAATAGTATCCTTGAGGAAATTAGAAACAGACAGAAATCTGACATTGGCTTGGTAGACAAGTTTACATTGATTAACCAAGGTCAAGGAGGTGAATTCCGAATTGACGAGAATGGTGTTATAAGGTTTGGAGACCGAGTGTGTGTACCCGATGTTGCTGAGATCAGAAAGAGTATTCTGGAAGAAGGACACCGGAGTGGATTGAGCATTCATCCTGGTGCTACCAAGATGTATCATGATTTGAAGAAGCTATTTTGGTGGCCTGGAATGAAGAAGGAAATTGCCGAGTTTGTTTATGCTTGCTTAATTTGTCAAAAGTCGAAAATTGAGCATCAGAAACCGTATGGGTTGATGGAACCGTTGTTTGTTCCCGATTGGAAGTGGGATGGAATTTCTATGGACTTTGTATCTGGTTTACCTAGAACGAGCAAGAATTGTGATTCTATCTGGGTTATTGTAGATCGGTTGACGAAATCTGCTCACTTTATTCCAATAAGAATGGATTATTCGATGGAGAAGTTGGCTCAGTTGTATGTTGAGAAGATAGTGAGTTTGCATGGTGTTCCGGCTAGTATTGTGTCGGATAGAGATCCGAGATTTACTTCTAAGTTCTGGACAGGATTGCAGGAAGCCTTAGGTACTAAGTTGAGGTTGAGTTCTGCTTATCATCCGCAGACAGATGGTCAGACGGAGAGAACGATTCAATCGTTAGAGGATTTGCTACGAGCTTGTGTATTGGAGAAAGGTGGTGCTTGGGATAGTTATTTACCTTTGGTTGAGTTTACCTACAACAATAGTTATCATTCGAGTATTGGTATGGCTCCGTTTGAAACATTGTATGGTAGGAGATGTAGAACACCTTTGTGTTGGTACGAATCTGGAGAAAATGCGGTGGTTGGACCGGAGATTGTGCAACAAACTACAGAAAAGATCAAGATGATTCAGGAAAAGATGAGAGCTTCTCAGAGTCGTCAGAAGAGTTACCATGACAAGAGAAGGAAGGATATTGAATTTAGGGAAGGAGATCATGTATTCATGCGAGTTACTCCGATGACTGGTATTGGGAGAGCCTTGAAGTCGAAGAAGTTAACTCCGCGTTTCATTGGTCCATTTCAGATTACTAAGAAGATTGGGAAGGTTGCTTATCAGGTTGCTTTACCGCCTGCACTCGCTAATTTGCATGATGTGTTCCACGTATCTCAGTTGAGGAAATACATTGCGGATCCGTCTCATGAGATTCAAGTAGATGATATACAGGTGCGAGATAATCTGACTGTAGAGACATTACCTATGAGGATTGAAGATCGTAAAGTGAAGCAGTTGCGAGGTAAAGATATAGCAACGGTGAAGGTGGTTTGGGGAGGACCAGCCGGTGGAAATGTTACATGGGAGTTAGAGAGCCAGATGAAGGACTCTTACCCGGAACTTTTCGTCTAAGGTATGTTTTCGAGGACGAAAACTATTTTAGTGGGGGAGAGTTGTAACACCCCATAATTTCAATTTATTAATTTAATTTGGATTTAAATTAAATAATTGGAATTTTAGAATTTTAAATTGGATTTAATTGGAAAATGATGGAATATGAGATATTGGGCTTATGGTGTGGTGATAGTAAAAGGGGGGTGCTAACTAGTTAGGCCTTTTACTAAGTTGTGATATTTTTATTTTATTTTATTTTCATAAAATAAGAGAGAAAGGAACCATTTGGGGAGAAAAGAAGAACACGTGAAAAGAAGAGAAGAGAAAGGGGCAAGAACGTGAACCGGAAGGAGAGCATCCAAGAGATTCATCGAGGTAAGGGGGACTCTTCCTTTTAGTATCTCTTATGTGGTCTTAGGTGATAGGTAGATTGATGTATGGTTTGGTTCAATTAGACATTGGGATTGTTAGGTTAGGGTGTTCTAATTTGGATTGAATTGATGATGATTGTGTGAACTATTTGGTTAATAATGCGTTAAATGATGTTTTTGTGGTGTGTAATTGAATATATGATGATTGTATGCCTGTATGTGATTCTGGAATCGTTTTTGGGTGAAAAGGGAGTGAAATCGCAGGGTCTGTCGCAGACTTGGGGTTTGCTGAAATCGCAGGTCCGCTGAGCGGAGGGGGGTCCGCTGAGCGGAGGTCCCAACGTAGTTCGCTTCTGTTTGACGTCGCTTGAGGTCCGCTGAGCGGGGGTTGGAAGGGTTTCGCTTCTGCCTTGCTCCGCTGAGCGAACCTTGCTGTGTGTAAAATTTTCCAAACTTCAAAATGACGTATCTTTTGATCCGTGAATCATTTCTTAGTGCCGTTTTGGGCGTTGTGCAAGTAATTAAATGTTTTATATGATGAACGATGAATATTGGTATTATCCGACCTTATTTCTTTAAAACTCGATTTAATTACTTGATAAGAATTGAACATTGTGTGCATATGAGATAGGTGTGACAATGTGTTTGATGTGATGATGAATTGGTGTGATTTGTTATTATAATTGTGATGGATGCATGACTATTTGAATGATGTTGAAAACATGTACATACTTATTCGGTGATGTGGTGTTGAGATGAGTTGCTCATCGTGATTTAGTGTGTTTTAAGTATGTTATATGTGTTTCATTCATTCATGTGCATTGATGTTGGATCCCGGTGAGGTTTGGATCGTTGGTGGACATATTTCCCATTGTGTGGAAATTGTGTCGGTGGGCCGTATCTCGATGAGGCGTAGATCGGTTAGGTGGATTGATTCCACGGTTTATTGGTACCACATGCATAGTGTCAGTTGTGTCATATGCATTTTGTCATAATATGATTGTATGGATTTCTGTAGTATGTGTTGTAATCTATTATTGTGTGAATTAATAATGGATGTGAATCTGAATATGTATGATTGGGTGAACGGTATATTATGATGCTTGTTGCTTATGAATTGCATAATATTTACTAATTGAGAATGAGACTCACCCTTACATGTTGTCATTTTCAGATTGAGGAGTAGCGGCATTAGTGCTTGGTGAGGATGACTCATAGAGTTTATCCGTTTATGTTGGGTCGTGTCGGTCATGCTCTGATCTGTAACACTGGGGAACGATAGTTATAGAGTTTTTATGAAATTATCTAATTTATTTGGTGTTGGATTATGATCCCATTTTGGTTGTATTTAATGATGTTTCGTATTCCGCTGTGTTAAACATGATTGTGTTTTGGTGAATCGTTTCCTAATAAAGCATGACTTTGACCTTAGTTGATATAATTATTTTAAATAATTGTGGCACCCTTATGCATATGTTTTTACTCTGATTAATTATTAAAATTGCCGCGGGGTTTAGAAGGGTGTTACATGATGAGGCTCAAACGTTCTCCCCTCACCACTCAACCATAATTTGTTTGTTGTCTACAATACGCTTTACTAGTTAAAATATAAAAAACGAATCGGTTAATATTTAAATCGAAACGCGCGCCCCCTGGGAACTTCATCTTCTTCGTTGGCTTCAACTTTTTGGCCACACTTTTACCCAGTTTTCGGCCACGTTTTTTTTTTGGAGCCATAAACCTGCAAGTTCTCAAAATCATGATACAAATGTAATAAATCATAAAAACAAGCCCAGATCAATCAAGTATTGCTCCCTGAACACGAAAAAGTAATTGATTCGGGTCAATTGGTTCTCTAATAGTGCAGCCCCAAATTATGAATCTTTAAACCCTAACCATGGTAGATCCTCCAAACAGCAACAAAGACCAAATTAATTGTCCAGAAAGCTCATAAACATTAGTCTAAACATGAATATATCATTGAAACTCGTTTATTATGCACACACACATGTAATCGGAATTGAAAAACATTGGCCAAACCGTGAATATTTTAGCACCGATTTTAGATGCTCTGGGTTGCGACTGGGATTGGGAAGCGATCAATAGAGCCTCAGGAACGTGTTAGAATCTCAAAAGGTCTCTGAATTTTTCTGCAAATCCTAAAACCGGATTCCAAATTTTTCGAGTTTCTTGAGTTGCTGTACGCGTTCTTCTGCCTGCAAAACCCTTCTCCTGTTTCTGTTTCGGTTATATATATATATATATATATATATATATATATATATATATATATATATATATATATATATATATATATATATATATATGCCTTCAATTAGGTTTTAACAGAATTTGAGTTGAATCTCTATAAATCAAGAGATTGATATTTGATTGGGAATTCATATCAAATCTTTCCAATTGGTCCTCCATTCTATTTTGGTGCATGTTTCTTCACGTTACAGTCTTTTCAAATTGATTGGAGCATGATCATGCAATCCCCCCTTTCTCATTTAATCCATGATTTCTTTTATTTAGTTTGAATTTAAATAAATAAATTAAAAAAATAATAAAGATATATCATGGAAATAAATGGGACCTAGCTTATGGACCTCAAGAACTTATTCTTTGGGCCTTAATTTTGATTAAACCCAAGGCCATGTCAATTAATTCAATTACTTTGTATTTTATTTAATTTATTTAATTTTTTAATTGAATAAAAAATCCAAATAAATATAAATAATGGTTACAAATAAATGAATTGATTTAAGGGTCTTGGTTAGGAGAGTGTGTTTTGGAGCTTTGTGTATTGATTTGAACTTGAATAGGAGAAATAGTAATGGGCAAATTTTGGGGTATGACACGTATGAACTCAACTCATTTGGTCTAATTCCATTTTTTCTTTATTTTAATAACTTAATAAAAAATAATAATAATTGAAAATAACACAATAATCCTAATAATAATAACTAACCTATTAATGAAAATCAAATTTAAAATTTCTAATAAAATGATTAAAAAATGACATTAATATATGATTTAACCCCCCACTTAATTGATAACAGTACTATTAAATAAATATTAACATGGTTAAAGTTTATTTTAAAAAAAAGTATACAAAATTTTATTAATTAAACAAAATTTTCCTTTTTACATTAAATGGGCCTAATACTCAAATTGAGCCCACATTTTCTATTCCTTAGAACACACCCCCTTATTTTTTAGAAGCAATTTGTGAATGGGCCATAAGTGTTAATTGGATTTGGGAAGATTTGCTATCTACATCTCCATTTCATTTTAAACCAATTTATAAGGGAATTTTATAAGAGATCGAGTTTAATAATAGGTATATTAAACCCTATGGCTCTTAATTTTTAACCCCCTTAATAAATCATCAGATATGAATTATATCGGGTAAATTTTGGGGTATGACACTATGCAAGATGGCCTGAGTTTGAATTCAGCTCAAATGCAAACTTTTATGATAATAACTTTTTAAAGATAAGGGACTATGATCTCGAAGTAAATTTAAGGGACTAAAAATGATATTTTGCCTATATATAACAAACATTTATAGGACCACTGTATTATCTCAATACTGTTCTACAAGTGTTAAGATAAGAAAATTTCTATGTGAACTTGAAAAAATTTGTATTTCGCACATATTATGTGATTTTCTTAGATTTTATTATGAACTCCATAGGTGTTTTTTTTACCAACTCCGTAGGTGTTTACGTTAATGAAGCAAAGGTAAAAGCAATTTAAGAATTGCCCACCATCCAAAAATATAATTGATATAAGAAGTTTCCATAGTATAATAATTTTTTATAAGAGGTTTATAAAGGACTTTAGTATTTTGGTTACACATCTTAATGAAATAGTTTTAAAAAAATAGTTTTAAATGGAAATAAGAATCACATTTGATGCCCTTAAAGAAAAAACTCACTTAAGTATCAGTTCTTACATTGCATAATTTTTCTTAATACTTGAAATTGAATGTAAAATATCTAATATTTAAATTTGAGTTGTTTTGATGCAAAAAGTGTTGGATATTTGTGGTTGTTGGTGGATATGTGGCAGCCCTTAAACCAAGAAGATGTTGATGAAGATTGTACTTGAAAAACTCAAAGCATGTGAATTTCACACTAATTTTTAGGAACAATTCGCCCCCACCAATTATAGTATATTGGATGCATTTGAGATTAACGGCGAATTCCCTTCAGGATACTTTGAATTCCTTAATGTGAATTGTACAAACACACCAAGCGTATCTTTTGATAATATGTTACAAAATATGTTTCCTACACTTTACTCATGCATTAATAAAGTAAAAGATGATTTTAAAGTAATTGAAATGGTGGAAAAAAATGTGTGTATATTTCTATTTTCGTGTGTTTTTTCTGTTTCCCAAATATCTCTATTTATAGAAAATTCATGCCACTTGATAAAAAGAAATACCTTATGAATAAAATTCAGCATTAACAGCAAAAAAACGAATATACTATTGCAGCGTTTAGTTTTTATCACAATCGATGCGCCGCTTCAGTGGAACAGGCGCGTTCCTCCATTTTGAATTTAAATTTTTATTACGGCTAGTTAGTAAAACAAAATTTATTAAAAAATGTTCCACACAAGATTCAAACTGAGCACCTTTTTATTAAAACAAACACTCTCTACCACTAAGCAATTTGACCACAACATGAAAATAATGCATTTAGTTTATATACATTATTATAGAAAAACAAATCTCCAAACAATATTTTGAAAATATCTAACAAAAAGTCACCCAATTGATTGTTTTAGTGAGAAATTAAAATGAGATGTTCTTAATTACTTTATTTATGATAAGAAATTTTATGCTTAAGCTAGAGAATTACAAACTTGACAACATTACATATTGACCAAAAAATTTGTCAATAGTAACTTTAAATCTTTAAAACATTTAAAATTACAAATAGGGGTGGAAATAGGCCAGGCCGATAACAGGGGCCTACAGGCTAGCCTATATAGGCTCAGGCTAGACCACACATTATTTTTAAATAGAAAAGGCATAGGCTTCTTTATAAGCCTATTTAGTTAAAAAGGCTAGGCCTCAGGCCCTAAAAAAAAGCATTTTAAGCCTATCAGGCCGGCCTATTTAAATAAATATGAATACTTTTTTTATGATCATTATGTTATGTTTTGTACTTTGAGTTAAAATACATAAATAAAACTTGATTATCTTGAAGAACTTGTGAAAATAAGATGAAAACACCAGATGAATATTGTTTTCATAAGTTTTATTAAATAAATAGTCTCCTAGAACTTATGATAATATGTAAGTTAAAATAAGTTAGTCTATTTAAACATTATTTTAATTGCTTATTTACATATGTCTAAAATAAATAGGCTTTTATGTAGGCTAACAAGCTAACCAGGCCTTCGAAAAGGTCAGGCTCGAGCCTAAAAAATAAGCCTACGACAGGCTACAAGCCAGACTTAGGCTTCAGTTTTTTTGACAGGTCAAGCTTAGACTTGGCAAAACCTAGATCGGTCCAGCCTATTTCCACCCCTAGTTATTACATAATGACCAAATAATTTATCAATAGTAACTTTGAATCTTTGAAATATTTAAAAGAGAAACATAAATTTAACCAGAGTCATGCGAAATGAGTTAAATATATTGTTTTGGATCAATCATAAGAGTTAATTGATTAAGATTCAATCCATCTAAAAGTCCATTCCACTTGATATAATATGTAAAAACATGGGTTAAATACGTTTTTAGTCCCTATAAATAAGGGACCCTGCACTTTTAGTCCCTCTAAAAATTTTCTTAGAAAAAAGGTCCCTGCAAAATTAGACGTCCGTAATACTGTCCCTCCCGTTAGTTTTCACTAACGGAGTGTGACGTGGCATTGTTGACATGGAAAAAAAGAAAAATTAAAATTGCCACACTGGAAAAGGAGATTAACTTGAACTTAAGTGTATCACATACACATCTTCAGAAAACAAAAGTCAAATTCTCACTCTCGTTCTTCCCCAACCTCTAACCCTAGCTGCGCGTGGTTTTTGTTCTCCATTGGTGGTCCCAGCTTCTTTGTGCTTCTTATTCTATCCTCTGCGTGGTCCCTCGCTCCGGTTCTTGTCTCCTCGTGGTCCCTCACAATCGTTGTTGTCTCCATCTTCGTGGACCCAGGTAAACGCACTTCTCCCAATTTAGAATTGTTAGGGTTTCGTATTATATTCACTTCTCTTTAGTTTATACTTTATCTGAAGTCAACCTAAAACTGTTACTAAAATGTATTGGTCAGGAAATGATTACGTTTAAAGTAGTGTTTTATATAAAAGGTTGTTTTGTGAAAGACCCAGAGATTAGATACGAAGGTGGGACTGTAATTGGGTTTAACAACCAAGACATAGATTACTGGTCGTTTTATGAAGCACGTGACTTAGTGAAAACCATTGAACCTGACTTTGATGAAAAAACTGTTAAGATGTGGTGGAAAACTGAAAATGGTAGTTTTGAAGAAGACATGTTGCCATTTAGGGATGACTCAGATGCTGCTGAGTTAGTGATGTTTGTTGTTGGAAATAACTGTGATGCTGAGATATTTTGTGAACCAAAACCTGAAGAAGGTGGTAGTACCTTTATGGATAGGATTAGGGAGAAGGGGAAGGGCAAAGCAGATAATGAGAATAATAGTGAGGATGAATCAAGTGATGAATCTGTAAGGGATGTGCATTTTGATGATAGTGAGGAGGAAAGAATGAAGGGTTTTGCTGAAGAAATGGATGATGTGGTGAATGGAATTGCTGCTGAGCATATAAATCAAGCAAATGGGGAAGCAAATCCTGGTGCAGCAAGTCAACAAGTTAACAAAATTAGTATCACAGAAGAAATGGGGAAGCAACATGTCATTGAAGATGAATACATGACAGATGAGTTGGATAGTGGGGCTGAGGATGATAGTTCTGATGAAAGGCCATGTGTTATAAGGTTCAATGAGGAAGATAAACTGAGCAAGGATTATGTCTTCAAAGTAGGAATGGAATTTCGTTCATTGAGACAGTTTAAGGATGCCATACTTGAGCATAATGTGCTAAATGGAAGGGATGTGAAGTTTGAGAAGAATGATTCTAATAGATGCAGGGTTGTTTGCAAGGACAAGAAAAAGTGTAATTATACAGTATTGTGTAGTAGGGTATTAACATCCACAACTTTTAGGATAAAGACACTATTTGCAAAACATAAGTGTGGGAGAAAGTTTTTTAACAAAAGTGCTAAGGCAGAATGGGTTGCTAAGGTTATTGTAGATGGTTTGAAGAACAACAATAAGATGAAACTGAATGAGGTAGTTGCTGATATTAGACAAAGGTATTCCACTGAAATTCCAGGGTGCAGGGCATTTAGGGCAAGACAAATTGCAAGACAAATAGTTGAGGTGAATTCAAGCAAACAATTTAGTATGTTGTGGTCTTATGGTGCTGAGTTGAGAAGGGCTTCAACAGGCAATACATTCAAAATTAACACTACTTCATTTGCCCCAGGATTGAAGCCTAGGTTTGAGAGGTGTTACATATCCTTTGATGGGACCAAGAAAGCATTGACAAAGGCATGCAGGCCCTTTATTGGATTGGATGGATGCCATTTGAAACACAAATATGGTGGTATTTTACTCATTGCAGTGGGCAGAGATCCAAATGACCAATATCTTTCTGTTGCTTTTGCTGTAGTTGAGAGTGAAACAAAAGACTCTTGGAGCTGGTTTATGAAGTTACTTATTGAAGATATTGGAGATGGCAGGTGGTGTTTCATATCTGATCAACAGAAGGTAATATGTAGTATCTTAATATTGATTATTATTGTTGTTTAAATGTAACATGTAGTATCTTAATATTGATTATTCATGTTGTTTGAATAGGGACTGGTACAAGTGTTTGAAGAGGAGTATCCAGCTTATGAGCACAGATTTTGTCTAAGACATTTATATGCAAACTTCAAAAAGAAGTTTGGTGGAGGAACTTTGTACAGGGATCTCATGATGGCAGCTGCCAAAGCTACCTATTTTGAGGCACATGAAACAAAGATGCTTATGATCAAGGAGGCCAAATTGGAAGCTTATGAGTGGTTGGAGGCAATTCCCAAGAACAAATGGTGTAAGCATGCTTTCCCTTTTTTCTCAAAGTGTGATGTGTTAATGAACAATTTGAGTGAGTCTTTTAATGCAACCATTTTATTGCAAAGGGACAAGCCAATTATTACAATGCTTGAGTGGATTAGGAATTATTTAATGGGGAGGTTTGCAACCCTTAGAGAAAAAGTAGATGGATACAATGGTCAAATAATGTCTAAACCATTAAAGAGATTAGATAGAGAGATTGAGAAGAGTGCAAGTTGGACAGCAACATATGCTGGTAGGTATTCATTTCAGGTTACCCATGTACTCTTTACTGACAGCTTTGTAGTTGACCTTGAGAAACACACATGTAGTTGTAACTTTTGGGAGCTAGTTGGGATACCTTGTAGACATGCAATGGCAGCCATATATAGGAAGGTGGATGACCCAGTGAGTTATGTAAACAAGTGCTATCACAAGAGTACCTATGAGGCATGCTATAATGAAGTTATCACCCCTTTGAATGGCCAGAACAAATGGCCCAAAATAACTCAACCTGATATGTTTCCACCACTGTACAAACGTGGTGCAGGGAGGCCCAAAAAGCTACGTAGGAGAGAAGCTGATGAGGTTAATCAGAATAAATGGCAGAGAACTAATACTAGTCATAGATGCAAAGTTTGTTTTGAACTAGGTCACAACAAAAGGACTTGCAAGAAAAACAAGCAAATTGTTGCCATAGATGTCCCAACAAATGTACCAATTAAAGAGGGTCCAGCAAACACTGTGCAAAATGAAGAAGTTCCAACTAATAATGTGACTACTACTGAGGATGTGCCTACACAGGCCAGTCAAACTGCCCAAGCAAATGTGGGAGCAAAAAAAGAGGTATTCAAATTCACTTAACTGTATTATTTACTTATCTGAATCAATCACTTAACTACTTTGTTTTCTTGCAGCATAAGGCTAAGGGCAAAGCTTCAAAAAATGCCAGGTCTGGAACAAGTGGTACAACACAACCATCAAACTCTTCACCTGTTGATAAGTATTATGAATGGGATGCTGAAACACTAGAGGCCTTGCTGGATTGGGATGATATTTTGGACATTAGGCCTTTGAGTGTGGATTCTTCACCCATAAAGAAAAAAGATGCTCAGCCAACAAAGGATAAAGAACCACTTGCTACAACCAAGGATTCTGGACCATCTACTGCAACTACTGCTACAAAGGCCAGGGATGGACCCAAAATTTTCTTTGGCCCAGCTCCAAAAAAGCCAAAGAACAAACCATTCAAACAACATGCAGGTGCGTCATCTGTTGGACAGGTTCCTCCTAAACCACCTACAACATCTTCAGCACAAGTGCAGCCCAAAGCAAAAAAAAGTAAAAGTGATTTGGATGTGGCAAAAAGGCAAAGTGATAGACTCAGGAGCCTCAAGACAAAGGCTATTCCAGGGCCAGGGAAAAAACCAGATGACCCATTGGTGATCGTTGAGGAGGATGAAGCAACAGAGGATTCAACAAGTGGTGTCCCCAAGATGAAGAAATGGGATGACACCTACAAAGGCTTAACTCAGTGACTCATGTTGTTTTTGTTGTTTTTGGAAACCTTTTCTTGTAATCAACTGCTTTGTTTGTTATGGTGCTGCTTGTTATGGTTATTTACCATCTTTTGAGACATTTATTTTGTTTAACTCAAGTCAGCTTAATATGCTGCAAACATGTGCTAATTACAATGCATGAATATGTTATGGAATACAATTACTTATATATTCTATGCTGTAATCAAATTAGAGGTTACTAATTATACTATGTCTTACTGTTATGGAAAACAATTACAATGCATTATATATTATGGAATACACTTGCTGCTGTAAGCAAATTATATCAGTCAATTTATAGGTCATTGAAGATAGGTCACTATGGAACCTGTCAAGTTAGATGTTACCCATATCCAACAGGATTATATCATACAAATTGTAACATTGCTAACAGGATTATAGCTCACTATGGAACCTGTCAACTTGTAGTTTTTAAAACAACAACATGAGTAACAAACAATTATTAAACCCAATCCACAACATTGCATTCAATTTCAGAAACTTAAAATTGTACATTACAGAAAACTTAAAATTGAACATTACACATTACCCAGGTTTTGCTAAACTTAAAATTGCACATGAACAAATACATTTAACCATTAACACAAGATCCTTAACATTTACATTTTAGTAACAAATACAAATTAACCATGAACAAAATTGCTAAGCAAATTGTCTTCATCTTTCCATAAAATTCCTCTGCCTTCTGTTGGATCTGCAATTCAACATTCTTCTTCATTGCTGACTCATATAACTCCTTCAAGGCTTCAACAGATTGCATCTCTCTTATCTTAGTTGAGTCATTTGTCCATTCTTCATTTAAACTATCCATTATGTTATGCCCTGGTTCCATATCATCATCCCATTCGAAGAGGTTGCACGTTTCATCGCTTTGCCAAAAGGGACATCTCCAGAAAAGTCTTCCTCGATTACGGCCGTTCTTACAGCGATACGATGTCATACGAACATTGCAGGCACACATTCTCCATCTACGATTGCTCACACTTGTTGAATGAATTGCTGAAATCGAGTTGCCTCTATTTGAAGAAGACGCCATGGATTTCACGCAAAGCTGAAGAAGACGAAGCAGAAAGATGAAGAAGAATATTGCTTGGAACAATGAAGAAGGAAGAAGACGATAAATGGGTGAGAGGGGAGAATAAGGCAATGAGAGGGGACATTTAGGGTTTTCTGCATAATTATAATGGGGCTCCAACGTGTCAAATGAAAACATACAGCTGGCCAGCCACGTCACCCTCCGTTAGTGAAAACTAACGGGAGGGACAACATTACGTGACGTCTAATTTTACAGGGACCATTTTCCTAAGAAAATTTTTACAGGGACTAAAAGTGCAGGGTCGCGTTTTTGTAGGGACCCCTGGCATAATTAACCCTAAAAACATTTTACACATATTTAAAAAAATATACAATCTCTCATCTTAAGTTGACTTGAACGTTTAAATTCCTAATCCTAATTTTAATTTGTACTGATATAAAAAAAAGTTAGTTTCATTTAATAATATGAGAATTAAAGAGTGTTTAATTTTTTTATTTAAATTCAAATTGAAAATGAAATTAGAAAAATATGAAAACAATAATGAAATTAGAAAAATCAATACTATTTGTAAAAAGGGAAACGTAATTAATTTATATTATTATTTACAATTAATATTTTTAAGTACAATGGAGTACTGTCAGAATATGGACAATTAACTATAATAACTATCTGATTTTATACCCAAAAAGAAAAGAAGAAAGTTGAATTAATCTCAAATTATTTGATTTGATATATCTATAAATTACTCAAAAGTATGTACTTTTATAATTATGAGAATGTATGTTTAATTATTAATTATCTATATCTATACTATAATATATTAAATATCTCTATGTATAATTAATTCTCATGTACATCAAGAATACTTTTTACTTTTTAGATTTACTCAGCCCTAAATAAGTAAACAATCAAAAATCATTAAATTTTAGTATAATTTAAGTTAAAATTATCATAAAATTTCCTTATTAGGCAAAATATAATATCTGAAAATTTTAAAAAGAGAAATCAATTCATTAATACGATTCGTTGCATATTATTTAGAGAAAATTTGAAGTTAGGAAAAGAAAAAGAAAAAAAGAAAAGTTAAGGGGTATCTAGCCCATTGTTTTAATTTCTGTATATTTTGGCATGGCTTTAGAACAATGGATTTTGTAAAAACAATTTGGTTATGATTAAGTTGAAACAAAGTTACTTATTTTAACATGTTTTAAATATAAATATAAATATAAATTTGAAGTAATATTTGGTATAAATATTTGGGTATGTTTATTATAGAGCTTACAAAATTGTTCACAAATTGCACTCACTTTTCTTATTTATTCATTAATATCTTCTAAATATTTATAAATATACAAATATCTATATTTCTCATTTTTTACAATATATGGAACGGTCATATATCAACTAAAAATTTTAATGCCAGTAAAAAACACCATAAGTATAAATGACATTTAATTATGATTCTATTTGTATATGTCAATTTTTGTATTGTGTTAATTTTAAAAAGAAGTGTTTTAAATTAATTGATTTGACTCAAATAGTCTTTTAAGATTTTTTTTAATAAATTAATTCTTTTAAATGCAAACTTTTTATGTGGTTAACTTTGTAAACATATTTTTTAACACATATTTTATAACTAAAAATAAAACATTTAAGTTATTTTTTTTAAACAACACATACATATTATATAGGCTAAATTACAGTTTTGATCCCTCTATTTTGGTCAATTCACGAAATCAGTCCCCCTATTTATTTTTTAAACAGTTTTGGTCCCTCATGTCCATTTTTTGTTCAAAAAATGTTAATTTTTTCAGTTTTTTGTATTCCTGGGATACTTTTCTAACGAGAGAGAACGTAGAGAGCGTTTTTTGGAGAATGAAAGAGAAGAACGAGCAGGCTGAGAGAAAAAGACGACGATCAGAGAAAACGATTAAAGGAGGAAAACATCGTCAATAATTAATATTTCTTGTTCCAAGTCAATAAAAGTATGCTACGTATCTAAAAAATAATACACAACAGTGTTTTTTGAATGAAAAAGGGACATGGGGGACCAAAACTGTTTAAAAAATAAATAGGGGGACTGATTTCATGAGTTGGCCAAAATAGGGGGACCAAAATTGTAATTTATATATATATATATATATATATATATATATATATATATATATATATATATATATATATATATATATATATATATATATATATATATATATATATATATATATATTATAATTTAAAAGAATAAATAATATTTAAATTTATTGAATGTAAATTTCTTTTATTTAGTGGTCTTGCTCTTGTATTTGTCATTAGTTGACTTGATCAAACACTTTAACACAAATAAGTTTCTTTTCTTTACATAAGACAAATGAGTATATAAAATTAATTTTGTAATAAAAAAATTATTCATTATATTATATGGTGAAATGAACAAATACAATAAAGATTGACTATAAGAAAAATAAATAAAACAAATTTAAATTAAAAGAATAATAGCGATCCCCGCAAATATGATCGAAAGAAGGCTGAAATTAATTGATGGCGGAACTATCCCCGATCCAGACTAAACCAATGGTGATAAAAAAAAATAGCGATATTCATGATTTAAAGGTGAAGTGAGAGATCCAAATTCTCCTCATCATTCTCATGTGCATCATAAGTCTCAATTTTTGAGGTGGTAGGAGTTTCATTCTTGTCATCCTTAAAAAAATTTAACTCTTTCTTTTGTGACAAAATCACTTCATAACCATTCAACATTTGAGAGTTATTCCTAGTAAGATTCAAATAAGGAAGATGCCGATGTGTCCTCCTATTATGAAAAATAGATCTTGAAGAATTTGTGAAACCATTTGCATTGCTTGGAGAATCAAGATTGTGTGGACCCATACGTGATTTTGGACAATCTAGGAGAAACAAAGGCATCCTTCGACCATATCGAGCTGCTGTTATGAAAGATGTCGTGTTGTTGAAGGTTGCATGAGGCACTGTTAGTTTATTTGTAACACCAACAATATTATTCTCACGTTTTTTCCCTGCATTTAACATGTCATATTAAATAATAATAATATTATTATTAAAATGAAAATAACAAGAATAATGTTGATACCTTGAGATGTTAAGAAGTGGCCATTGTTTTGAACTGTTTCTCGAGGGTTATTTAAAAAATGACTCACCATGGATGTTTGAAAAATTAAAACTCAAGAAAAATCAGAAGGGACTAATTTGTTGTAAGATGAAAATTCATAATGCTACATTTATTTATTTATAGTGAAAAAAGAAGGCTTTCAAATTAACATACAAGGAAAATAATATGGGAATGGCATGTGCACGTCACCGTGATTGTTACATGTTGATCATTTTAAATAACAATTAGTGGTTTTTTTCTCATAAAAAACAATTAGTAGTTTTTTAGGATATGATAATTAATGTTTTGATATTTATATATTATTAATTAATTTATAAACAAATTTTATGCATCTAATTATATTTTACCATTAAAATTTGACTCTTTAGTTTAGTTATTAGAGAAAAAAAGAAAATGCACTGACAGTGTCAACCAATGAGAGACATGCATCAGAATCAATCTCATTTTTAATTTTAAAAAACTAAAATACATGGTAAATTAAAGTATTTTGATTGGTTGTATGTGTAAAACTGTTATACGCTCATAGTACACTATCTTTAAACTCTTAGTTTTTTTTTTTTTTTTATATAAATCTCTACTAAATAAGCATAAGTTAGTGATGAAATTTAGGAAGAACTTAATTCTCTTATTAATTGTGATAAGAATAAAGACATAATGTTAATTTAAATAAGTTGATAAATATTAATAGTGATGAATTTGAGTCTAGAAATTGTAACGCCTTGATTTTATTTAATTAATTTTCGTAAATAAATTATGTGCTTGCGTGTTTGTTTATGATTAATTTGATACATTAGATGAACCCATGGGTGAGGGATAGTGGCTCTAGAAATGTAGGATTTAAGGTGTTGGGGTGTATGAGTAAAAATATAGAGATTTGGGGTGGTAGAAGTGGAACTAATTACTATTAGTTTATTATAATTATTTTAATTATTTAAATAATTCTTTAGTTGTAAAATATTTTATTTTAATTAGTTGGAATAAGATATTAATTAAAAATAATATTATAATAAAATAAAAAATGGGAATTAGAGAGGTGGAACCGTCAGTAAGTGAAAAAGAAGAAAGTGAGCTAAGGCATAGGAGAAAAGGAACATCAATTAGAGAAGCTTCAAAGCTCAACATCTAAGGTAAGAGTGGGACCTCCTCTTGTATAAAGGATTGTATGATAACTTGTGGCTGGGTGTTTTATTCTCTTTTAAATTGTTTTTCTCTTCACTATGTTATGAGTAATTGATGCGTGATGATGTTATCATGTGTATGTTTGGATGAATTGGGTGTTTGGTGAATGATTGAAATGTTGTGTGTATTGGAATATAGAGTGTGGAACTTTGGTAAACAATTTTTCATATAAATTGGGGTTTTGGGGGATGTTTTGGAACTGAGTTTCTTAAAATATAATGTGCATAAAATTGCCACTGCTTTAGTGGTAACCGGTTACATGGTTTGATATAACTGGTTACATCTAAAGCATTTTCTTGAAAATTAATTTTTCTGCATGTAAAACCGGGCATTTTTGGGGCATGTAATCGGTTACATGGATTGATGTAACCAGTTACCACTGTGAAAAATTGTATACTCTCAATTTATGGGTTGATGTAACCGGTAACCTAGACTGATGTAACCCATTACCACTGTTGTGTCAGAACTTAATAAATTCATAACTCAAGTTCCGGGTATCCAATTGAGGTGTAGTTCAAAGCGTCAGGAAGCTGACGTAATATACTTTAATTTAAAATAACTTTGGAGTCTGGAAATGATTAGATATTGTGTGATTGTGTTGTATGGTTTGTATATTGTGGTTAGATGAAATGTGTTTAGATAATATGTTGCTATATGTTGTGTTACTATAACGCTAATGTTGATTGCTCATAGTATATGTATGGTGTTTGGTGGCTATATTGGTGTGGTATATTGATTAATGTGAATAGCATTGTACGTTTTGTTATTGTTGCATGTCATTTGTGAATCATGCACCATGGTGTTTGGGCAGTGGTCCGCTTTTGGTGAGCCCCAATTCTATGGTAGAGATTGGGTGCGAGTAACTGGTTCCAGGTGGAAATCGATGAAGCGCTACCTATGTTGATGGTAACTATTTTTGGTGTGCTCTAATCCTATGGTGGAGATCGGGAGAAAAATGAACCTGGGTGTTCATAAATTGGTACCACATACATTGAGTCAAAGAGTTGAGTCTCATTGCATTGCATATATGTCGTATCATGATGTTTGGATTATGTGGAGTGAGAATTGTTGGATGATGATCATATGTGTGATATTTATGTGCTCATATATTATTACGCAGTTTCATTATATCATTGTGATTTCTCACACCTTCTATTTGAATGTTGCCTTGTCATGGACATCATTGAGATAATCCGCAATATAGATGTAACACCTCATTTCTCCCATCATAAATTAAATAAATATTTAGAGTAATTATAAATTCAATCAACATAAAATAGGATGCTACATCATCCACGTTGCATAAATTTGCTCATATTTTTCTTTTAAACAAAAGATACATAACACATTAGTTCGATAATACGACAACAAATTTATACAATCGTAGAGCGTAAGCCCTCAACAATATTCTGCCATTTCAGGCCAACAACAACAACATGATTGCAATATATTCTGCAATTTATAGGATCACCATCCCGGCAACATCACCGTTAGTTATAACACAATCATCATACTTCATACAACACTGACACGTGAGGCATAGACCTCCGTAGAAAATATTAGTTTTAGAGTCTCAAAATTATATTCATATTAAAGAATATTTTTAGCTTTCCAACTATCCAAACGGCACGTCAAACGGACACCCGAGTCGAAAGATATGAATTTTTAAAGTTTTTCAAAAATGTCAGCTTCAGAACCGGTTACCTCAAATGATGTAACTGGTTACATCACCTTCTTTTGTCTCTGTTATGCAATTTCTGAATCATGTAACCGGTTACCTAAGTGATGTAACCGGTTACCTAAGTGATGTAACCGGTTACATCACTAAGACATAACAAAAAATCCCTTTTTATTACGATGTAACTGATTACCCCATACCATGTAATCGGTTACATCACTGAACCAGTGTCAAAATCTGATATTTTTCATGCTACAAAATTTCAACATTTTTTTATCCAAAATCACTTTTTTACACACACTAAAATATGTAAAATCATGAAATCATCAACACACATCATACCCAACAATTCTAACACAAACATCACACTAATTTCATCATTCACAATCAAATTCAACAATTAATTTCACAACAATCTACCCCAAAACTAACATTTCAATATCATCATCTACCCACGATTGTACCACTTATTAGAAGGTTGGAACCCCACCCTTACCTTAGCAATTTTTCTTCAAAAAATCTTTCTATCTATGGGTGTTCCTCATTGCCCTAGCCCCGCTTCCTTCTACTTTCATGTTCCCTTCAAACTTCTCTAATTCCCTCTATTATTTTTTTAATTTCTCTCTTTTTGTTAATCCTTCACTAGTTCCTTCATTACATTGGGCTTAACACACACACCCCCACTAGTAAACATACTAACACATTTTAGGACCCAATTAATTAAATATTCTACATTCTAGTATTATTAATATTATTCAACTATATAATATAATTTCATAAATATTAATAAATCCTAATTTCACCAAATAATTCATAATAAGACAAATAAATAATTAAATAAAATATAATGGGCGTTACAATAGGCATGGAAGTGAGTGGAAGAGGTTGCTTTTCTTTATGTTTTGTTGAGTCGGTGTCTGCTCTGATATATAACACTAGGAAAAACACTTGTCTTTAATTTATATTTTGCGGAGATTACTATGTGAATCTACGATGTTTGATGATTCTTTACAACTACCATTTTTTGTTATAATTCATGTTTGAACATGTAAGACTAATTAATTGTTGATGTTTTTCCGCTGCTAATAAAATGTTGGATTTCAGACTTTCATTACAATCACTGTTAAATTTTATGCAATATGTGTTACATATCCTAAAGTATGAGCTGGTGAAGTCGGATGTAGCTTCATAATTTCTTAATTATTTTTAATTTACTCTATTTTTTTATTTCTAAATTTCGCTGGGGAAATTAGGGTGTTACATAAACTGTGTTACTAAATTTTTCTCACAAGCTTTATTAGGTATTGTAGATTTTAATAAAGTAAACACACACACACAGGGAGAGAGAGGTTATTAAGGTTATTAAAGATCATATAAAATACACATAGGAACAAAGCAACATACACAAGATGTATCTAACTAGAATCTTAAAATCAGAAACAAAAGGAAGAAAAAGATAAAATAACTTCTAAAATCAACCACACCCATGAAGGATAACTGGCTAGATCTTGACACCAAAAACCACCAACAACAAACAACATACTCCAAAGTTTACATAAAAAACACACGTTCACGAAGAAACATGTTAAAGACTCTCAAGCCACTATTATCTTAAGTAGAGAATGTAATTTCAAAGCCAAAAACAAAAAAAATATACACTAGTAAGTCGACAACTTATCAAGATCTAATTTGTAGGAAAAAAATTTCTATTATTTTTCAAATCCTCCTCGTTCATTGGCGTAGTTCTAAAAATAGAATAATTTCATATTTTTAGATATATCATAACAACTAATGTCAAAGCATAGTGAAATCACCTCTAACGCTAGCCACCCCTACAACTACAACGAAGAAAATATCTCAAAAATCCAGAGAAAATCCCTAGACAGGACAATTAACCACCTAACTCACCTAAAAACTTATATACCGCAAATTTGTCACCATGTCACATGTAACAAACAAGTAAGAAGCATAATTTACATGTCTATCACACGAATCATAGAAAAATATTGTCAGGGTTAAGTAAGACATCACGCTTGAACATATTCCCTCTCGTAGAGATTTTATCTTTGAGGAGTTGACTAGAGAAGACCACCACTTTAGAGGGGGTCTACTATACCAAGTTAAATACACAATCTGTTTTAAACTATTAATGGAGATATTGACACCAAGATTCACATTAATATGAGAATTCTAAGTCGGTGAAATAGAGTAAGAACCATTATTTCCATGTCTTCAACAACAATGGTCTCTCTATAAAAATATAGTTCCATGTATTTTCAAAAGAAGGTTTTTGACCTACTCATACTCTTGGACAAATAAGGATCTCATCCCTCGAAGGTCCCAAATCAAAGTCCCTCATTCGAAAAATCAACCTCACATGCCTTCCCTCATGTTGGATGGAAATAGGATAGAGTCAGTGAAAACTTAATCTATGCTGAGTTCTCCCCACCCAAAGGTCATCATAAAAAGAGGTGAGCATGCTTGTCTTCACCTTCCCCTAGACTTTGCACATACCATCCAAAAGGAGTATCAACTTTAGTACCTCAAAGAGAGAAACCTCTTCACTAGGTAGAAGATGATCGAAGAGTATAATTCATACCCGCATAAATGAAGCAATAACATGATCCCCATATAGAGGGATAAAATATCCAGCAACAAACTAAAAGCATATGAGATCAACCTCTAACGACAGTTGCCCAACAAATCTATATTAACCTTATGAAGATCACAAACCCCAAGTAAACCTCTCTACTTAGGTTAACAATCATTAAACAATCTTAACTAATTAATATTATCTTTTCCTTTCACCCCACCCCACAAGATTCTTCTTTGATCCTCGACCATCCTCTTCCATAATTTAACATGCATTTTCATAAAATACAAGAAGACAATGTAGATTGAATTAAGAACAAAATTAAGGAGAATCACTCTACCCCCAAACTAATGTACATATGAATCCATGATAGCAAACTCTAGGTAAAAAGATTAATTAAAGGCTCCCACGTGGTTTCAAGGCGGGGACCCGCTTCCACCGGAAGGCCAAGGTACTATAAGCAAAGGGGATTGATGGTAATAATGAAGGAAGTCACTAGCTAAATCAAAAAATGTTGGATCGACATTAATCTCGATAAGGCTACTCTTTGTAAAGTTAACATTGAGCTTATAATAAAGCTTAAATACCATGAGAATAGCTACAATAATCCAAAGATTCTCTATGAAAGTATCTACCAAGATTAGAGTATCATTCATGCATTGCAGATGAGAGACCACTAAGTTAGAGGAATCAGGTTTAGTAATATGTGAACCGAGAAATACGCGAGATATAAATTAAAAGGAATAACATTATATAAGATTCGATATGGAACTCGATTAATTATATAGGCGTCAATAAGAAATGCCTCTCATGAATAAGAATTGTGAGCAAACATTTGAAATAAGATAGATCTAGCAACTTTAAGTAAATGGCAATTTTTTTGTACAATACCATTATGTACAAGGGTGTCGACACATGTGAATACATAGACAGTGATATGTTTATTGGTGAAGTTAAAAATATATCATTCATATATTCTATTATTATTGGATTGAATTCTTATACTTTTTCCAAATTATATTTGTAATATATTTTAAAATGGATAAATAACTATGGTATTTATTATTCATCAAGAACATCTAAGTTACTTGAGTACAATCATCAATAAACAACATAGAACATTTTGCATAAAAAATAATATAGGTATGGGCGGCCCCCAACATCATATTGAGTAGCATTAAATTGTTCAACATTTTATTAAAATTAGAAGAAAAATAGACACGGTTGTGTTGCTAATTGACAAACATAAAATTTAAAAGACTATTAACACTATAGTCAAGAATCCAAATATTTTTAAGAATATTGCCACAAATAGTAAAAGATTGAAAGTGCATACTCTAAACATTAATTATTGAAGGTTTACCATAATTTACAACTTATTCCATTCTTAAGACAACAAGGGTTGAACAAATAACTAAATAAAAATGAGTTGTAACAAAAATACCTCAAATATGAAATATGTCGAAATTCGATTTTGACCAAGAAAAAGAATGGTCAAATGAGCAAACCAACGGTTGAAACACCGAAATGGAGATAACTACGGTGACACGTGGTATGGTCATTTGTGGTAATTAAAATTGTCTATAAGTAAGTCAAATGAAAATATATAGTGATAAAGGTTAAATGACGACTAAAAACGTAATAAAAAATTCCAAATAGTGATGATTTGGGAATTTTTTTTAGAAAAAATAACAATAATTTTCCGTAAAAGACGGGAAAAAACTATCGATAGTGAATGTTAGATTTATGCGGAAGCGAATTCTAAAAATTAAGAGCTCTATTATCAAGTTATAAAATAAGGTTTTTATATATTAAAAGTTGTAATTATAATGTTGAAAATAATCCTACTTTATATATAGGATAATAAATATAATAGATTTTGCTTATCGTACCTCATACTAATATTATTGATTGCTATTTACATTCTAATTTATAATATTGTGTATTTGATGGTTTTTTATTATATATATGGCTTAATACATCCTTTGGTCCTTTAACTTAATTTTAGATTTCACTTTAGTCCCTTATTTAATAAACGTTCCTTTTAAATCCCTCAAATCATGTTTCGTTACTCACTTTAGTCCTTTCCGTTAAATTTTGCCAAAAATCGTTAACTTGATCGGACGTGGCACTCCAATAGATAACTTTAGTTGACATGGAATTATTTTAATTTATTAAACATTATTTTATTTACCTTTTAATCTTTTAATATATAAAATAACCTTTTGTCTATCTTCTTCGAACCAACCCTAGCCATCACCATTCTCTTCTCCATCTCTCTTTCTCTATTGTTCAAACTCTTTTTAGAATTTTCAACTTTTTCGTTTTCCTTTATCAATTCTGCAGCAACAACAAGATCCTCAAGGGAACCTAGGGGAAACCCCTTGAAATAACATTGGCTTCTTTCTCAAAATTGAAGGATACCGATTGAATTTCAAGACACGATCTCATTCTAAGAAGTTGTTTCAGAAAGTATTCAATGGAGATGATGAAATATTAGTTGCTTTTGTTAAAATTTTACATGTTTGAAGCTTTTGCTTTTTATCCCTGATGAAGATATGAGGCTTTTTTGGGTTTTTCTTTTTCTCGATAAATTTTAAAAGATGAGCTCTTCTAGGTTTATTAAATGTGTTACTGTTGGTGATGGAGTTGTCTGCAAAACTTGTTAGCTTATTTCATATAGTGTGAGATTTTGACTCTGAGATTTTGGATTACATTCCCCACGGTTTATTCTTTTTTTTCTTATTTTTTTCTTTTCAATTTTTTCCTATAGTTGAGATTTTGGCTCTGAGTTTATGTTGAGTTTGTTTTGATGATGATATTAATGTGTAAATTTTTTGGACTATTGATTTATTTTGTTCGATTTATTTTTTTTCCTGGAAACAGGACAAGAGGATTATAACATATTAAGACCTTTGAGTTACCGTGGTGCTGATGTTTTCATATTTTCTTTCACTCTCATAAGCAAGGCTAGTTATGAAAATGTCTCTAAAACTTGCTAATATGTTACATGTGTTTGTTTATAAGATTGTAGGGCAACCTGATTGTTTTAAGCTTAAATGATACATTTTGTTGTGATATGTTAAACATATTTATGATTTATGAATTAGTAAATTTCAGCATGTACAAAAGTTTTAGTAGTAAAATGGGCATTTTTAGAGAAGCTTATAGAAGAAGAATTATTTTATTTTTTACTCATTATTAATAATTTATGGGGTTTTTTAACCTCCGAAAACAAAAGCCTCATAGTTTAAATAAAATATCAATTTTTAATACATTTGTTAACTCAGTAATTCAACTATTGCCTTGGTGGCATGTCATGTCACCAACAGTTAACATTCTTTCTCATAAATTAACAGAAAGGATTAGTTGGTTAACAGAACCGTTTTTGAGGGACTAAATTGAAATCTGAAATTAAGTTAAAGGACTTTGTCATTAATTAAGCCTATATATAACAAACATTTATAGGATCATTGTATCACCTAAATATTGTTCTACAAGTATTAAAGACAAGAAAATTTGTATGTCAACTTGAAAAAATTTGTATTACGCACGTATTATGTGATTTTCTTAGATTTTATTATGAGCTCCATAGGTGTTTATGTTAATAAAGCAAAGGTAAAAGAAATTTAAGAATTGTCACCACCCAAAAATGTAATTGATATAAGAAGTTTTCATAGTTTGACAAATTTTTATAAGATGTTTGTAAAGGACTTTAGTATCTTGGTTATACATCTTAATGAAATAGTTTTAAAAAAATTGTTATAAATGGAGTGAGAAACAAGAAAAACATCTGATGTTCTTAAATAAAAGCTCACTCAAGTATCAGTTCATACATTACATAATTTTTCTTAATTTCTGAAATTGAATGTGATATATCTAATATTTAAATTTGGGTTATATTGATGCAAAAAGTCACTCAATTGATTATTTTAGTGAGAAATTAAAATGAGATATTCTTAATTACTTTATTTATGCCAAGAAAATTTATGCTTAAGCTAGAGAATTACAAACTTGACAACATTACATATTGACCAAAGAATTTGTCAATAGTAACTTTAAATCTTTGAAACATTTAAAAATACAAACTTGACAATATTACATATTGACCAAAGAATTTGTCAACAATAACTTTGAATCTTTGAAACATTTAAAAAGGCAATATAAATTAAAGAAGAATCATGCGAAATGAGTTAAATATCTTGTTTTAGATCGATCATGAGACTTAATTGATTAAGATTCAATCCATCTAAAACTCCATTTCGATCTAATATATAAAAACAATTCACACATATTGAAAAAATATGCAATCTCTCATCTCAAATTTCACTTTACTCATCTTAAACTGACTTGAACTTTTAAATTCCTAATCCTAATTTTAATTTGCACCGATATAAAAAAAAGTTAGTTTCATTTGATAATATGACTGAATTGAAGAGTGTTTAATTTTTTTACTTAAATTTAAATTGAAAATAAAATTAGAAAAAATTGAAAACAATAATATTATGAAGAGTTAGAGTTTAAGTTATATTCTTTAAATTCAAAGGAGAAAAATCAATATTTTTTGTTTTGTTTGAAAAAACAATATTATTTGTAAAAAGAGAAAAGCGATTAATTTATATCGTTATTATACAATTAACTATAATAACTATCTGATATTATACCAAAAACGAAAAGAAGAAATTTGATTTAATATGAAATTATTTGATTTAGTAGTAAGCTTTAGGCTCTGTTTGGTAAGATATGTTTTCGAACTTATAGCTTATGTCTTGCGTCTTATAAGCTCATATGATAATTTAGACCCGTTTGGTAACGGTCTTTTCATCACAAGCTTATAGCTTATTTTACTAGCTTATAGCTTATTTTTCAGACGCTATTTCAAATAGCATTTTAGCTTATGTCTTATAGCTTATTATTTTTTCTTCCTTTTTTATCCTTATTATTTTAATTAAAATTCATTTTTAACCCTTATAATTTATTTTAATTTAAAATAAAATAATTATATATTAATTATCTTTTATGTCATTTTACATTTATAAATTAATTGAACCGCTAATTTTACCAAACACTTCAATTAGCTTATATGCTATCAGTCTCAACCATCCGCTATAAGCTATACGTCATCAGTCATCAGCCATCAGTCATAAGCTATAAGCTATCCGCTAGCTTATCAGTCAATCGCTATTTTTACCAAACAGACCCTTAATGTCATCATTACTAACCATAACATTTATGATATGGTATTTTTCCAAAAATTAAATTTTAATTAGATATATCTATAAATTACTCAAAAACATGTATTTTTATAATTATGACGTTTAATTATTAATTATTTATATTTATATTATAATATATTAAATATCTCTATGTATAACTAATTCCCATGTATAAGAGAACATCAAGAATACTTTTTACTTTTTAGATTTACTCAGCCCTTAATAAGTAAATAATCAAAAATCATTAAATTTTAGTATAATTTAAGCTAAAATTATTATAAAACTTTCTTATTAAAAAAATAAAATATCTCAAAATTCTAAAAAGAGAAATCAATTCATTAATACGATTTGTTGCATATTATTTACAGAAAAATTGAAGTTAGGAAAAGAAAAAAAAAAGAAAAAAAATTAAGGAGTATCTAGCCCATTGTTTTAATTTCTGTATATTTTGGCAATTGGCATGGCTTTGGAACTATGGATTTTGTAAAAACAATTTGGTTATGATTAAGTTTGAAATAAAGTAACTTATTTTAACATGTTTTTAATTTAAATATAAATTTGAAGTAATATTTGGTATAAAAATTTGGGTATGTTTATTATAGAGCTTACAAAATTGTTCACAAAATATATCTTTATTATTTTAAATGAAAAGTTATATGTATATATATATATATATATATATATATATATATATATATATATATATATATATATATATATATATATATATATATATATATATATATATATATATATATATATATATATATATATATATATATATATATATATATATGATCTTTTATTTAGTGGTCTTGCTTGCTCTTGTATTTGTCATTAGTTCACTTTTTTTAAGCAAGGATATATTGATAGAAGAACCCAAGTTTTCAAAAATTTGATACAAAAAAGACGAGCAAAAGCTCAATAAGTAAAATAGAGGGTTTCTACTAAATTCATAAAAGTTATAATTGAGTTGAATAATTTTTTCTATAAAAGTTCATCCCCAAACTAAAGCTTAAGCTCCCCAAACCATATCAGATATATTCCACGAGTCCCCTCTGAAAACAATCCCATTCCTACTCAACCATATAGTACAACAAGAAGCCAACCACACCATTCCCTCCTTTCCTTTCCTAACTTTCGCACCTTTACAAAACGAGGACCACTTAATAAAGCTTTCCTTAAAATTCATCGCCTTATAATCTAGCAAACCAATCCACTCGGCTATATCCCTCCACACCAAATCCACATTATGGCAATCAACAAAGAGTGAACCGACATTTCCCCATCACAAGTACAAAAAACACACAAATTATTTGAAGAAGAAACGATGCCTCTATGAGTGAGTAAGTCTTTTGTAGCAACTTTGTTGATAAAACACCGCCATCTGAAAACCTTAACCTTTAAAGAAACCTCCATCCTCCAAATTATCTCTAAATCCAAGTCGAATTTTTCCTTCGGGCCATACGGAATTCGCCTACTGTTAATGATCTTATGGCAGCCGCTAACTGTGAAAATACCCACAGCGTCGTGCATCCAAACGACAGCATCAGCGTTGTTCCCTGCGGGCTGCACTTGCTATAGCAGCTGCCTAAGATGCAATACTTCGTCTGCCAAAACCGTGTCCTGCAGCAGCATAACCAGAACACCAAAGTCTCCCCATAGCCAAGATTCATTGTGCCATCCTCCCATCGAAGCCACAGAAACCTGCTGTAACAAAGAAACCGAAAACAACAAAGGAAGAATAACCTTAAGAATGCCCTCCCCCGTCCACAATGAATGCCAAAAGAAACGTTGTAACCATTTCCCAAAATAAAACTACATTCATGATTGAAAAAATCCAAAGAACCTTGATTTTCCAACAACGAAATATCCGCCCACCAACTTGAAATTGAATCCTTTTTCTTACTTTTTCCCCTATTGCTGCCGAAATCTTTAAATCTATGTATCAAACTCTCAAAACTTCATACCACTTCGATCCCGACTCCGCTAGAATCCTCCTCCTCCAATTGTAAAGAAGAGCGATATTGAAATCCTCGATCCTCCAAAATCCCAATTTTTCATTCACTTCCGGTAAACAAACCACATCCCAACACACCCAATGAATACATCTTTTTTCCCCAATCCACCCCATAATAAATTACTTTGAATCTTTGTGATTTCCTCAAATACTTTCTTTGGAGCCTTATAAAATGAGAGAATGAAAATCGCTAAGCTACCAAGAACCGAATTCAAAAGCGTAAGTCTTCCACCAAGGCTAAGAAACCTTCCCTTCCAACTAGCCAACCGCTTCTTAATTTTCTTCAATAACGAATTCCACATAGCTATCCTTCTAGGATTGCTACCAATAGGAATACTAAGAAACTTAAATTCCTTATCTTCCCTCCTACAAGCAAGAAACTTCGTCGCCACTTCCAAAAAACGAGGATTAATATTGATTCCAATAAGTTTACTCTTATGGAAATTCATACCAAGCCCCAAAATAAGCTCAAATTCCCTTACGACCGATTTAATGGCCCAAAGGTGACTCCAACTACCATCTCCAACCAAAACCGTGTCATCGGCAAATTGAAGAACATCTATAAAGCAACTTCTATTAATGAAAAAACCCACATAATTCCCATTTCCACCGCTTTATTAATTAAACCTTTCAAACCTTCCGCCATTATCACAATGAGAAAAGGAGAGATCGGGCCCCCTTGTCTCAACCCTTTCTCCACCCTAAAATCTTTAGTAGGACTACCATTCACCAATACCAACATATAACTATTGAACACAATAGCTTCCATCCACTTCAACCACACTTCCCCAAACCCAATTTAAGCATGAAACGAAGAAAATGACAACTAACCTTATCATAAGCTTTCTCAAAGTCTATCTTGAAAAATAAACAACTCTTCTTTTCCTTAACCGCGTAATCCACCATCTTGTTAGCAATCAAGACTCCATCTAAAAGTTGCCTCCCGGGAATAAAAGCGCTTTGGCTAAGAGAAATGACTTTACCAATTACTTTGTTGAGTCTCCCCGCCAACAATTTTGAAAGAATTTTGTAAATATACCCAACCAAACATATAGGTCTATAATCGTCTAAACCCAATAGATTATCGATATTAGGAATCAAAGTTAAAAAAGACGATGTAATCAATTTAGAAAGAACCGCCCGACATGAAAGACTCTAAAGCAAGCAACAAAATCATCCTTAAGAAAAAGCCAACCAATTTTGATGAACATAAGAGAATATCCATCCGGTCCCGGACTTTTAGAGCCTTCAAAATTCCAAATCGCTTCCTTAATTTCACTCTTTTCGAAAGGGAGTTCAAGAGAACACCTATCTTCCATATCCAATTTCTTGAACAAATCTCCCTCCAAACTTGGCCTATTCAAATCTTCCTCTTTGAACTTATGCGCAAAGTGATTATAAACCTCCCCTTTAACATCTTTCACCGAACTCACTATTCCCCTAGAAATAGATATTGGGCCAATATGATTACGACGCAAACTCTTCTTCATAACCGCATGAAAGAACTTACTGTAATCATCTCCGTCATTAAGCCACTTTATTCTCGCCCTTTGAATGATCATGTTTTCCTTGATTTTAAGATTGAGCCAAAATTTGTTTCTAGCCTTCTTCTTTTCCTCCTCTAAAACCTCTCTGCCCGAATCTATATCATCAATGATGTTCATCTCCCTAGCCCTTTCTTCTATCTCTAAATCAGTCTTTCTGAATACATTGATGTTTCACCATTTGAGGATATCCTTCAAAAGCCTTAACTTTTCCTTCAACAAAAAATCTCCCCTACCATGACCCTCCAAAAATCTCCTCCTTCTCTGCAAATAATAAAAAGCCCTTGCTTTTAAGCCATTCGTTGTTAAATTTAAACGGCTTCGGACCTCAATCTTCCTTATCTGCCACTAGCCATACCGGATAATGGTCCGATATATCTCTTTGACCAATAAACTACCCCACCACTCCCCACCGATCCACAATAATATTAGACACCAAAAAACAATCGATACGACTTTTGGACTTACCGTCTCCACTATACCACCTAAATCTATTTCCTTTACACGGGTCATCCTCCAAGACAATATCCTTAGTGAAACTTGAAAATTTGTTCCATTCAGTATTACTTCCCAACACGTTCCTCCCTACTCTTTCCCCAGCATTCTCCACTGCATTGAAGTCCCCGCCGATCACCCACTCACCATCAGAATAACAAGATTTCAACTCCAACAATTTCTTCCAAAGAGACTTTTTCAACAAAACAGAACAGGCAGAGTAAATATTAAAGACGTAGTATAATTGTCTTTCCATCTTACCTTGATACCCAAATAAACTGTCCCCCTGAAACTGCACAAACTCCATAGCACTAACTCTCCACAAAAAATGAAGCAAATGGATGCCTCAAATTACCAATTCAAAGCAAGGTGAAAGAGCTCTAAAACTTGACTTGGTCTAAGCAGATTAGGGCATGTTTTGCGTTGGTTTCAATTGTTTTAGCTTCAGTGAAGATCAAGGAAGGTTTATGGATAAAAAATTTGGAGCTGGAAGCTTTAGAAATATGAATTCGAATTCTCATAATTATGAACTTTGGAGGAAATGTGGCAGGGTGATTTTGGCTCTCTAAAGCTTGCCAAATGAAGGGAATAGCTTCCCTATTATAGGAGAGTGTGAATGAATGTTGAAGCATGTGTGATGATGATAAATTGAATGAAATCGTGTGTAGGTTGCAAGTGTGAAATGTGGGACTTCATATGGCTCAAAACACATCAAATTGGGTGATTTAATGGTCGTTTTCAATTGTGTGAAGTTCATAAGTATGATTAGAGAGAAAAATGCATGCTAACTTGGTGTTTAACATGAATTTGATCATTCAAAATACTGACTTCATGCTCAAGCTTCAGTTCCAAGATACCAACTTCAAATCCATGGAGCAACTTGTGTAAGGAGCTTTATGAGATGATTCTTGTTGCTTTGAAAAGATCTTGCTACAAGCTTCACAATGTGAAAAGAAAGGTTTCATTTGGGGACTTGAGCACAAATTTATGATGCTTCAAATTTGGGAAAATCAAACCGCAATGGTGTTCAAAACACTTGGAATTTTTTTGAATTCTTTGGACTAAAATATAACCTATAAAGTTTCCAAGAATTTCATGGTCTTCCTCCATGATTTTGTTCTTAATCCTTGAAGATGATTTGTAGAGCATATAAAGAAGAGTTCATAGCAAAAATAGGCACTGAAATAAGTTGAAAATTAAGTAAGTTATGGTATTTGGAAGTGGATTAAATTTCCTTGAAAACTCTATGGATGGCCTATAATCTCTTGCAAACTTTCATGACCTTCTACTCCAAATTAGCTCTTGATCAATGAAGATGAAATGAAGTAGAGTCACTCAAGATTATTGTGCAAAAAGAGTGGGCTAAAAATGATAAAAAATGCAAAAAATTATGATCTTTTGAAGTTGACACACAATTCTTTGGACTTTCAAGAAGGACCTATAATGTCTTCACACCTTTGATGGCTTTTTAAGAAAAATTATTTATTGACTTGTGAAGAGAAGTTTTTGACGATGTCAAGGAGATTCATTTTCAAAAAGAAGCACTAAAAAATGTTGAGAAATGAAGAGTTATGCCCTTTTGATCATGGAATCAAGAACTTGCCAAATTACGTCAAACACCTTGAATCAACTTTGAATCTTTTGAACTATGATTGCAATCCAAGGCATGATGAAATATATAGGACCATGAAATGATGTTATCTTGAAGCACACTTGATGATGAGACTCATTGACTAATGAAACTTGTTGAAGAAGGCATGGAAATAAACACATGAATCTATGGAGTTTCTTGATGAATCAAGCCACATGATCTTGAGATAAACTTGATCAAATGAAGTTAAAAGATGCTCAAGACATAATTCTTTGATGACGTGAGTGTTACTTTGAAGTTTAAGCCATTGAGCTTCCATGAATGACCAGTTGATTGAGAGTCGATCCTCAAAACCCTAATTTAGGAGAGGAGATGAATGTACTTGACTCAACACCTACCATATACAAAATATGAAGAGAAACACAACATCTTTTTTTTTTATCAATATTGTAACCCAAAATTTGTCCTCCTTATTATATTTCTAATTGGCTCATTGCTTCACAATCATTTGCATCCTTTCATTAGGACATTAATATAGTTTGCATTCATTCAAGAAAAATAAAAAATACATGTACATATTCATTTTGCGCATTATATGGTTTATAGCTACTCCTGACCTTGCACGATTTTATAATTTTAATTTCTCATTCAATTTAGATTAAATTGAATTTTTAATTAGAGTTAATAAAATCATTTCATCATATTATTTTTCTATTTATTCTTTTGTTCTTTTTATTTTATTAGGTGGTGCAATTGATAAAAGTAGAAGCCCAAGTTCAATTCAAGTCTCAAGGCCCATATCATTTTGAGTCCAATTTATCCAAATCAATTTGCAAACTATTTTTTTAATCCAATTCTTTCAAACCATTTAGCCATATTTCATTATGTCATTTTATTCCAACCATTTACACTTTGGGGTCCACCTTATCTTGCATTACTCGTTTCACCATCAGTAAAATATTGTCACCAAACTTTCACCAATTTTCTCAATTCACCAAAACTCATTTTCATCACCTTCTAGAAACTCACTAAAGACAAGAAAAAAAAATTAACAAATTCTTCTCCTCTCACAAATGGTACTCGTTTTGGCTTTTTATTTTCTTTCAGAAACGTGGAAATGGTCGTGAAAGAATTTTGAAAGAGGTGGAGGCGGACTAGGTTGGTTTTTGTTAGGGTTTTTCATTTTGATTTGGGCCAAAGGCTTTTAGAGCCCACTGGTTTTTCTAATTGCACTCTTACTACAATCCAGCACCCTCTCCAATTAGTTTAATGTTTACTTGAGCCTCCTCTCATTTGAACCCAATGAATTGCCTTATGCACCTCCTTATTCTGTTTTGTATTAGCCCATTTAATTTATTGTTTCCATTTTTAGTTTTTCTTTAATAATTGTTTTAATTTCTAATATATAAAATCACAAAAATATGCTTTATTTTAATTCACTAGCTTTCTATATATATATATATATATATATATATATATATATATATATATATATATATATATATATATATATATATATATATATATATATATATATATATATATATATATATATATATATATATATATATATATATATATATTTTTTAGAATTAGAATTTTATTTTCTATTATAATATTAAAATCCAAAAATACATTAGAATATAGTACTTATTAGATTTTATCTTTATTATTAAAAATACAAAAATATTAGGTAGAATCCCAACCTTAAGTCCATTGTGCATAACAATATTGGGATTTAGAATACCCCCATTCATAATACCATTAGGTTTTTTTTCTCTTTTCAACCTTCAAAACACCTAATAAAGGACGATGTGAATCACACTACCGCGAGTCATAATTAATAGGAGAGAATGAGCGGGTGCATTCCCTAAATTTGTTCTTCTTGCATTCACATACTTCTGTGTGGTTCAAATCACAATCTCCTCTCTTAAAAAACACCCAACAAAACACATAAAACACGTAATAAATTTCAAACTCTTAAAAAGGTAGAGAAGGGTGAGCATCATTGCATTGAGATTTAATTCATCATTATCTACATCAAAAAACACTCAACCAAATGATTCTCTTCTCTCTTGCCTTCAGGGCTTTCTTTCCCTTAAAAGGACACATTATTTCCTTTCGATCGCAGACATGTAATGTAACACCCCGAATTCTAGACTAATTATTTATTTAATTATTTTAGCGTGAATCTATGAGTCATTTTGAAGTATTGGAAACGTGATGATATGTTGAGTCCTTATTATGGTTTGTGATGATCAGTGATGTTTGAGATTATGATGACTTATGTGATGTCTTGATGATTCATGTGATGTCGTGGTGATTTGCGTGATGTTTATGTGTATTGGTGAATTTTGGCGTATTTTAGAATAATTAGAATAATAAGTGGAATTATTTTAATTAGTAAAATAAAATAATATCAGTGTTAGAGATATTAAGGGTAAGAGTGGTCATTTGTGAAGAGTAAGTGAGGGCAATATGGGAAGACCATATTAGGGGTCCTAGCCCTAGGGGTAAAAAGAGAAAAGAGAAAAGAGGGAATCATTTTGTAGGATCAAAGTTTTGTGAAGAGGCAAAGGGAGAGAGCTAGGGCACGAAGAATATGGAGGAATACGTAGAGAGAACGCGAAGAGAAATAGAATCCAACCGTGAATCAAGGTAAGGAGTGACTATTCTTTATTAACTAGTATTATAGTTTTGATGATGGTAGAATAGACTAGTATTATAAGTCGAATGTTTAAACAAACAGAAAAGAAATTGCGCATGAAAATAAGTCTAATGATAAAAAAAAGTCCATCCTTCTGGACATTAATCAGTCTTGTCATGACTAGGCGTGGAAGCGGTGATCACCACAGGAGTCTTAGGAGGGTTGAACTCAACTTCACCAGCATCGATCATGTCTTGAATCTTGTTCCTCAGCGTCCAACAACTATTTGTATCGTGACCAGGGCTACCGGAGTGGTATGCACATCTCGCATTGGGATTATAGCCGCGAGCGGAAGAACTAGGATTCTTAGGGGGGATCCTTTAAAGTAATCAACTCTGACTTCAGCAAGTGTTGTAATGTCTGAGCCAGTGACATATTGATCTTTGTGAACTGACGCTTAGGTGCATCTGGCTCGCATCATTATTGTGGAACTGGTGTAGGGATCAGAATTGTCCCCACAGATTGGTTGCGTTCATTACGACCTTTCCGATTGTACCCAGCATTAGCCATATGAGGTTCCTCAAGTAAGCTGAAGTCAATGATCTTGTCATCAATGAAGTCTTGAATCTTGTGCTTCAATTGCCAACAATCCTCTGTATCATGACCAGGACTATTCGAATGATAAGCACATCTCGCATGGTACTTGTATCCAGGAGTAGGATTGGTAGGAAATGAATATGGAGGTAATAGAGTTATCAAGTTCTGATTGAGCAGTTGTTGCAGAACTTGAGACAACGGCCTGTGTAACAGAGTAAATGATCGCTTAGGTTTAGATCTCTGATTATCTGGGCTACCTTGCTGCCTATGTTGACTCTTCTCCTTCTTGATCAGAAGTGTCTTTAATTCTTCTTGCCCCTTAGCCAAATTAAGGATCATCTCTCGGAACTGGTTGTTCTGAGCCTGAAGATTTCTGACAGATTGTTCGAGATCCATTTCCTTACTAAAATAAACAGTGGAAGGATGAGAGATCTGCTTATAGAAACCTGTGATGCAATATTATGGATGATATGTTTATGCGTATGCAATGTTTTCGAGGACTTTGGAACTCAAATTTGTTTAAACCAAATAAGAAAGAAACTTTATTAATAATGCTTAAAGAAAAACTGTAAATTGTTTTATTATCCTCTTTTACAAAAATGAAAGCATAAAAATAGGAATAAAATAATAAAGATAAAACAAAGTCTTCAAGTCTCCCATGGACGCTTCCTTTTTGAACAAATGTAAGCGTTGACCTTCTGTTCGTCATGAAGTTGCCTTGTAAGCTCAAACACTTTCTTCTCTTTAGCGCGGAATTGAGCTTCAAAAGTATCTCTTTCTTCTTTTAGCTGAATCCAAGATCTCTTTAGTTCCTCGATATCAGTTGGCATGTCTGGATGAGAAATAACTCGAGGAACCTTTTCTTCACAATCGGGTTCCACAATTACGGGTCTGACATATGGATAAGGCATGATGAAGCGTTGAGCACGAGTGCGCACCCATCTGAGGTAAGGCCCTAAAGAAATGGAGTTCTTTTGCCCCAAGCTCTTGCTATCAATTCTGTTTACCATATCCCATGCTCGTATAAAGTTCCGGCGGTGACCTTGAGCATCATCTTCATAATCAAACACAACCCCTTGTATGAGCATCTGATGAGGACCATCTCTTCGAGCGTAACCAAACTGACGTAGGGCCAAGCAAAGATTATAAGTAATGCCCCCTCTAATGCCAAGTAAAGGCATATTAGGATATTGTCCACAGCGGTCGATGATACTAACATTCTCCTTGGATAAGGAAAGCCAACGGATATCAGAATGAGAAAGTGAAATTACCCTCTTATGCCATTTCAGCCCTTGGTCATTCCTCATTACTGAGCGAGGAAAGTGCGAAATAAACCACTTAGATAGCAAAGGTATGCAACACATAAGAGTCTCTCGTTTCTTCATAGTGCGAGTGTGAAGAGAATGTAGGATGTCTCCAAGCAAAGTAGGCACTGGGTTGCGTGTCAGAAATATCTTTATGGCATGCACATCTATAAACTGATCAGGATTTGGAAATAGCACCAAACCATAAATGAGTAAAGCTAATATGTCTTTGAAGGCTTGATAACTCATGGTCTTCAAAAACATACGAGCTTTTCCGAATAAGAGCTTAGCAAGGAAACCCTTGACTCCACTTCTCGTTTCCCAATGACCTTCAATTTCAGATTTCTTAAGATGTAGAGCAGTGGCAATGACTTCCAGTTTTGGAGTTTCTTCCAAACCAGTGAACGGAATCTGATCTCGGATAGGGAGGCCAAGTATGTCAGAAAATTCCTCCATAGTAGGTACTAGCTGATAATCCGGGAAAGTAAAACAATGGTGCTCGGGGTCAAAGAATTGAAACAATACACTCATCATCTCTTCTTCGAAACCTGATGTAACCAAACTGGGCAAGAGACCAGGTCTTTCAGTGAAGCGGGAACCTCCAGGAATCTCTAATACCAACTCTTTCAGCTCGGAAGGTATCTTCACAAAGTTAACTCGAATGGTGTTTCTAGTCTCTATGACCTACAAAATAGAACAAAGATGAATTCCTTAGTCCTCGGAACGGTTAGTAAAATGATATGTCATGATGCTTATGATGTTATGATGTCAGGTAGATAACAAACACAAACAAGTCACACAATTGCCTTAGGGTTAGGCTTGCATGTAGTCCAAAGGTGCATACGCTCCCACTGAAGTTTAGTTGGTTCAACCTGCCCTATATAAAGATCGGGTTCTAGGGAGCTCATATTATTGACCTTTCTCGAAGGCGCTTATCCCAGTTCAGCAATCGAATCACTGACCGAAAATGTCCTGAAAGTTCAGTCCATATGAGTGTAGCTTCGAGTATCAACCAACTTCAGTCGGAACCAAAGCCAGCCATCTCGCTACTTTCTAATAGGCCAAAGTCAAGTTCAACTAGGGTTCTAAGGGCAAATTAGTGCTTAATGACACCACGCAGCAACCAAGTGTTTCCTCAAGTTGGATCCCAAGGAACACCAGGACAAACCAATGTGTCACACTAACAATGGCCACCATATCAACCGCAGCAGTATACGCCATGCAGTCTCCTTGGTCTCATGCCATTTACCTAAGGTACTCAGATCCGGGTTAGGATCTTTCACACAAGTAAACCCAAACAGGCCCACAAATATAAAACAAACAATACAAACAATTTAAAGTGAATCCTAAACTTTAAGGTAACCCCTCTTTTATTCGAAAAATCCCCAGCAGAGTCGCTAGTTCTGTAATACGGTGGGAGAACTGGCTTTTTTGAAATGTCGCGGTTAAGCAAGAGTCGCCACCGACTTTTATTTTATCCAATTGGAAAGGCTAAAAGAACATGAAAGACCTTTTAAAGACTTTGAGTTCGGGGGGTAGGTTATACAAAGGGAAGGTGTAAGCACCCTTTGTATCCATGTGTCATACCCCAAAATTTACCCACCATATTTTCATACTCAAGCTCATTTGAATATCAAAGTCTCAATGCTTGACTAAATATACAACAACCCTCAAACTAGGGTTTTAATCTTTTCAAAGCAAAATCAACTCTTGATGCCTCAAAAGGACCCCATGGTCTCTCATATGCCTCGAAGGATCCTCATGCCAAGATGCAAGCTCTGACTCAAAATATTGCTCACTCAATGGTCCAAACGATCAATAATCGATTGGTTGACCTAAAAGTCAAACTATAGTCAAACCACAGTCAAAACTTCTGATTTTTTGTCAACATCCTAATTATTAAGTATCATTCATCATTTGATCAAGGACTGATCATGATGCATCAAAGAAAGCTCCAAAATCATCGAAACCTAAGTTTCTAAATTAGGGTTTTTAAGGAGAAAGTCAACCCAACTTTGACCAGCCATAACTTCCACATGGGACATCAGAAATTTCCCATTCAAAGCTCGTTTTGAAGGAAATTGAATTCCCTACAATTTTGTCTCTCACAAGCCAAGGCCAGAAATGCACCATTTGAGAGATATGAACCGAAACATTATAGGTCCTTCTAAAAGATCGTAAAAAGTCATTTTTTCTCAAAGCTCATAACTTGAACATGGTAGACTCAATTGAGATGAAACCAAAAGGAGCTTTTAGAGGACTATTTAAGCTTTCTAAAAAGTCCTAGAACCTCTTCATATGACAAAAATTGAATGAGTTATGACTTGATGAAGTTGACCAATTTTGGAGAAAGTGCATAAAGTCAATATTGAGAAAGATGGATTTTTTTTCCAAATGGGCCTATCCTTTTATGCTTAAAACTTGTTTCTAACATGTTCCACGACCCCTAAACCCATTCATGCTTTATTCTCATATTTATTTATTTTATTTTTGATTTTTATTCATTAAAAGTCAAATTTAATTAGATAAATAGTAAAAAATATAAAAGATAGGCATGATTCTATTTTTCCAATAAATCGTAAGTATAAATGTACATACAAATCAAAGGAAATTTCGTTTGCCCTTGATTAAGAGAGATTGATACAAAAATAGGAAGTTTTATGTTGATTTTCAATCAAATATTCAAGAATCAAATGCATGATTCTTTGCCAAAAGATTTGACCTAAAACTCCATCAATATAAATAACCAAGAGGTCAGTGAGCAAGAAAAGGAGGAGAGGAGAAAAGGAGCAGCCACCAAGCTAGGGTTTATGATTAAAAAAAGTGATTTAAGTTGCACCATCGATTTCAAAGTTTCAGCCCTCTAACATCAGTTTTAAGCTTTCAATCATCTTCCTGGAGATTATGGGAATCAATCCACGCCATCATGCAAACACTGAGCACTCTGGAACGCATCAACTCAATGCACTGGTCTGATAAAGATCTTCAATTTCGTTTTATTTAATCCATGCGTTTTCAATGTGTTTCGATTGCTTCTATGATTTCAGGGGGTCCATTAGAACAGTTCCCAAGAGTTAGATGAAAGGTTTAACGTGTGAACGGGGAGATGCCATGGCTAGGGTTCCTGCACTGTGGAGCTTCGTATCACACGTTCCAGACGTCCTCAGGCCTTAAAAGTGGTACCACTAAACTCGTAATGATCTAGTTATACGATCTGGGCTTTTGTTTCGTTTCGATTCATGTGTTTTGCAGGTTCTAGCATTGGGAGGCCGTCGGAGATGACAACCGGCGTCACTGTTCTGGTGGTGGTGTTTAATAAAACCAGTCAACTTGCATGCGTGGCCTTTCTTAAGTGTGCAATTGGCCAGTCAACGTTGATGAACTCTCTCTCTCACTCTGATTCGTTGATCAACGCGCGGGTGGGCCAGCCTAGTTGGCGTTTTGACTATTGACCATTCTGTTTGTTTTGTGTATTTATTTATTTAGGTGCAGATTGCTATCAAGTGGATGGTGTAGCGCAAAAGGCCAAGCTTGTGAGCGTATAATCAGAAGGGAATGGGTTCGATCCCCACCCCAGTCATGTTATTTTTCAGATGTTTTCTTTAAACGGATCCTGTACAGATTCATCACTCGTCCCCACGATGCAACCTCGCTCATCAGCCATCAGATTGATGCTGGGATAGATCTGACGTTCCAGATGCGATGCCTCGCCATAGACCTTCAACCCTTCACTACACTGGAGCCAAGCTAAGTTTCCAATTAATTCTTTTTTTCTTTTTTTTTCTTTTTAAATTTTGTTTAAAATTGATTTATTTCTTTAATTATTTAATCCATTCTTTTTTCTAAAATTGGTTTTCACTAATAAAAGAATATTATCTTTTGTAAATTATTTAATCGAAAATACGATTTTTCTTATAATATTAAACATAATTAATTTTTTGTAGGTTGATAATTATTTTAGATAACAATTTAATTTTGGGTTAATTAAATTTCATTTATGCCTTAAACCCTGATTTCATCATGATCACTAATCACTGTTATTGGTAAGTGTTGTCCATTAACTTAGTGTGTCGAGTTTCTCATAAAACCTTCATTCCCTAAAAGTCAGGGTTTATTCTGAATGTTTTCAAAGGCTTTGTTTTTTTGGTCAAAACCTCTTTTATTTCAATGCCTGTTATTTTGCCACAAAAAGTTTTCTACCTTTCTCTTCTTCAATTTTCAAGGTTAATCGAAGATCTTCCGGCTACGCGCCTTCAAATCGAAAAGCTAAGTTCTAATCCTGTTCTTATTTTAATTTTATTTTAATTTTTGCCTTATAGGTTAAATTAAGGTTTATTTTCGATGTCAAGGAATTCCACCTACACTCACCCCTATTATTGTCCGTTTAATTCTCAGATGTTCAGAGTCAATCGAAGGTCCGAGGAAGATCGAGGCTGAAGATGTGTAAATTAATTATTGACCTTTCTTATTTTCTGTTTTAATTTCCACATTCCCCTACAGGTTTTTATTGTAATCCCCGTCCCCGCAGGTGTTTATTGTAATAGCGTAGGAACTTTTAATTCTGCCTTTATTCTTCTGCTGTGGTTAGTAATTTAGGGAGTGCAAGACTATTAATTGAACCTAGATCACTAATTTATAAATGTCATCAAAGTTAACCACATGATTGTGCACCCATACACCTTTAGGGTAATCCCTCTTGTTGCCTGTTGCCTTATATTGTTGCCTTACTTTGGATGCTTAAAAATAATCAAGTCCCTCGATTCCGAGGATACCTACAGCAATGTTGCCCTCGGTTCATTCTTAAGATCATAAGTCCCAATGATGCTGCCTTCGATTCGCTAGTATGATCTCGTCCCTCGAGGTTGCCTTATAAAGAATGATTGTCTCTATTGCTAAGGTATCCTCGCCTGTTGCCTAGAAGATAAAATGACGATTATATTCTTCCCTTAGACTACCTGCCCTCTTTATGGCAGGGACAGTATTATGGCGAATGATTAACCTCGATGACCCTTCAATATCCGATTGAAAGACTTCCTGTTCTATTATGGTATGGATAGACCCTTTCACCCTGAAAAGCTAAAAGAACGATTTTTCAAACTTAGGGTAGGTAACTTTTAATTTCTTGCTCAATACAAATTCAAAAATTCAAAATGCTTTTCACACCTCTCTTTCCAAAATAATTTCAAAACGAGGCTACGCTTATTTACAAGCTAAAGTCCTTAACGAAGTTTTTACTATTCACACACGACACTTCAAACTTTTCAAACAATTCAAAAGTGAGCTAAGCAATTAAGAGCCCATGGATAACCATGGATACAAAGGGTGCCTTACACCTTCCCTTTGCATAAATTACCCCCCGAACTCAAAATTTCTTTTAAAGGTTTTTTCTGTTTTTTTAGCCTTTCTTTAATTTGGATAAAATAAAAGTCGGTGGCGACTATTGCTTACCACGACATTTCGATAAAGTCAGTTCACCGTATTACACCATGGTTATCCATGGGCTCTTAATTGCTTAGCTCACTTGTTTGTTTGAATTGTTTGTAGTGTGTGAATAGGAAAAACTTTTGAATAAGGACTTTAGCTTGTAAATAATCGTAGCCTTTTGGAAATTGTTTTGAAAAGGAGGTGTGAAAAGTAATTTGAATTTTAGAGCAAGCAATTAGTAGCAACTACCCTAAGTTTTAAAATTTGTTCTTTTAGCTTTTCAGGGCTATCCATACCTTAGGAGGGTAGGAAGTCCTTTTATTGGATGTAGAAGGGTCATCGAAGTTATCGTTCGCCATAAAACTGTCCCTACCATAAAGAGGGCAGGTAGTCTAAGGGAAGGATAGAATAGTCATTAATCTTTTTAGGCATCATGCGAGGATACCTTAGCAATTGGGACAATCATCATATTTTACCGAGGCAACTTCGAGGGACTAGATCTCATATTATGATTTCAATGATTAAGACAACCTTTGCTTTAGGTATCCTCGGAATCGAGGGACTTGACTATTTAAATTTCACAAAGCAACAAGGTAACAAGGCAACAAGAGAGGATTACCCTAAAGGTGTGTGTGGCATAATCAATTGATTAAATTCAGTTATTTATCTTGTAATTAGTTATCCTAATTCAATTCAGGGTTGCACTCCCTAGGGTTACTAACCACATCAAATAATATTAAGGCAAAATAAAAGGCAGAAAGAATAAAATCCTACGCTATTACAATAAACACCTGCGGGGACGAGGAAATAAAAAAACAGAATAATAATAGAGGCAAGAAAAATAAAAAGGGCAAATTAATGCCAATGCCTCGCGCTTTTGTCGAATTCTTGATTAATCCTGAAAAACCAAGAAAGAAGAAGAGAAACGGTTAGTGCATTTAAAGATCGTCAACCCTGATTTACCGAAATAAATCAGGGCTATAACCATAAGGTATGAAAAATTAATAATTTAAACAAACATTAAAGGTTTAAGAGAATCAAAAACTCGATTAAATATATCAATTAAATAATTATTGGATTAAATCCTAATTATTTAATTGATTAAAAGTGTGTATAAAAATTGAATTTTAGATATATAAACAATTATTAATAGAATTATGAAAAAAATCAAGTTTTCGATAAAAATAAATAAGTATAAAATTTTATATGAAAAACAAAGTAAAATAAATAAATAAATAAATAAATAAATAAGAAAAGAAATTAATAGGAAAAGAAATAAATAAAAAAGTACTTATGTAATTAAAAAAACAAAAAAATTAGAAATAACTTAGCTTTGATTCATTGTGGTACTGATCTGAGCGCCCATGATACACCTGCAATTCCCTGCACGTTGGATATGGACTGGATAGGATCCTAGGACTTTGATCTGAGGTCATACCATGAGGCTCTAGGGATGCTGCATACTGGATCAAAAGGACAAGTATTTCATAAAAAAAATAATTGGGAGCGAAGGATCGAACCCGCGCCCCCTAACTCACCATATGCTCTTCACCGACCCAGCCAAGCGTTCAAACTGTTAACCAAACGCGTTCAACACATGATATATGGAAACCACAATTACAAATGAAAACGCGCGCGAATTTTGAATCAACCAACAGCGTATGGACACGTCTCCATCTTCTTCCCTGAACCATTGTATTAGACATATGGGGCTATACCTACGAATAACGTTCATGGCCAAAAGTCCTGCAACTTCAAAAATCAATTATGCACAACATAAATTTAATGTGAGGCCATGGATGAGTTCGTCTCATCCTCACGAACTCAAAGGTACCTGCAATTTCATGTGATTCTCCCTAAAATAGAAATCCCTCATTCAAGCTCTCAAACCCTAATCATGGCAAATCCTCCATCTGTGCGAATAACAACGATTAAACATCCAGAAATGTTCATAACATTATGATAAACACAAGTACATGATCAAAATTCATTCATGATGTATAAAAAGGCGTAATCGAAGTAAAAAAAGAATAGGACAAATCGTAGGATATAAGTGGTGATTCCGAATGCTTTGATCGTTGGTAATGATTGGTATCACTTCAGGAAGACTCCAGGAACGTATTAGAATCCACAATAATCTTCAAATTGGCCTCTAACCTTGAATTCAATCTCTCACTTTTTCTTGAATTTTCAAAAACCCCACTATGGCTTTTTTGCTGCAGAGTCCTCGTCTCTTAACATCTGAGCATGTTTATGTACTTATAGGGAACACATTAGGTCACCAAAAACTGAATGAATCTTGCTCAATCCAAATATTGCAATCTTGAGAAATTTGATTTTTAAACCTTTCTAAAATTGATTCAATTTCAATCTTTTCCAACCAATCTTGTTTTGCACGAAATTGGATTGAATATATGGTTTAATTAGTGATTGAATTTGGTTAAGACTCTCTCTCAATCAAATCTTTGATTTTTTATTTGAATTACTTGAATTATATTAATTTTAAATGAATGAAAAATTCATATAAAATCAAATAAATCTCATAAATTCGTGGCAATTGGATTTGATATCTTTGATGTCTTGAGGAACAAGATTGGGTCATAAAAAGTTGGGCCTCTTTGCAAGAAAACTTATTTTGAAGCTTTTTTATTTCACATTTTTCCCTTAAAATTGTCCAACTATGACAAGGCATATCTCCTTCAATTTTTAAGGTATGGAGGACTTCTAGGACATTTTGGAAACCTCAAGATATCCTCTACAAGCCACTTTGGAAGCTTTTTTCCATTTGAGGATTTTATCTTGATGATATGGGCTTTGACAAAAAACTGCTTTTGGTTGACTTTCAAAAAGGACCTATAATATTTTAATCCATATCTCTTAAATGAAGCATTTTTAGACTTGGCTTGTGAGAGATAAAATTGTAAAGAATTCAATTTCCTTCAAATTGAGCTTTGGATGGGAAATTTCTGATCTTCCATATGAAAGTTATGGCTGGTCAAAGTTCAGTTGACTTTAGGTCAAAAAACCCTAATTTAGAAACTTCAGGCTTTGTTGATTTCTGAACTTTCCTTGATGAATCATGATCAAATGATGAATGATACTTCAAAATGAGTATGTTGACCAAAAAAATAGGAATTTTGACTGTACTTTGACCACTGTTGACTTTTAGGTCAAACTAGTCGACCGTTGACTTTCTGAGCAATTGACTAGGCAATCCTTGGAATTGAAGCCTGAATTTTGTCATGGAGATATTTTGGAACATCATAAGTCATCTGAAATCCATTGGGGACCTTGATTTATTAATTTTCTTCATAGAAATCAAAACCCTAGTTCATTGAGCCATTGTTTAGGAGAATGTGTCTTTGAGTCATTGGAGATCTTTGAGCATTTGAAAGTCATATGGACTGAGATATGATGGGAAAATTTTGGGGTATGACAGTATGAATTGATAAATCTGAATATGCTAAGTAAGGTGGATAATTGCTTATGAATTCTATATCTGACGATTTATAATGCTATTTAATTTATGATGTAGTCTCACCCTTACTCTTATTTTTCAGATTGAAGCTAAGTGGCTTAGATGTTTGGTGAGGATGACTTTTAAGGAAGTTATTGTTTTAGTCTAATAATTAGGTGTTGGTGTCATGCTCTGAATACTTGTAACACTAGGAACACATGTTTTTAGAGTTATCATTCTCTTTTAATTCTTTATTATTTGGTTTGGATAATTCTCTTTTGTTGGAATAAAAGGCTCAGATTCTTATGAACGATGTTTCATGGAGTATCCAAATATTATTGATTTTCCGCTGTGATAAAACATGAGTTTGAATCAATTATATGTTGTTTTCTCAGTAAAGCATGATTACACCTGGAATGTATAATTGTTTTGAATTGTGACGTCCTTGAATTCATGTTTAACTCTGATTATATACTATGTTTTTCGGGGTATTTAGAAGGGTGTTACAGGTAACACATAAGACTCCACCCAGCGAGCAACTATCCTAATGATAGAATGCGAATGTAACTTCGTCCACTAAAAACACAAACAAACATAAAATATTGATCCAAACTACAATGCTCTGATTCCTCAAAAGGGATACGTAGGCATTGGGTCGCGGGGCCTGAACGAGTACAATTTTGTTAATATTCCTTCTTTTTCCCGTATTTTCTTTTCCCTCTTTTGCATGCATTTTCATTAGTACTAGACTTTAGACTCTTAGATAACACACCCTTAAATTAGAAGCAAACTCGAGTGGATGTTGTGGCGTATCACAGACGTGAGGGGTGCTAATATCTTCCCATTGCGTAACCGACTTCCTTACCCGATCTTTGGTTGTAAGACCTTTATTTTTATCATTTCCTTCTTATGGGGTTTCTTGATGTTTTCCCTTCTCTTCGGAGATAAATAAAGTTCGATGGCGACTCTGTTTTTCGAGCTAGTTAGTTTTTTCGCGAGGTTGCGACAAATAACTATCTACCTAAGCTTATAACATACCACTAAACTCCCTAAGTTACCCTTTTCTTTCATTAAATTTACACTACAAAAATCCCTTAATGGTAATTGACTAAATCATTTCCGTTGCTCAATCACATTATTCCTTTTATACACTTGCCATCAGCTTTTCAAATCCAAATTAAAAAAACCCTTTTCATTCCATTGGTCCATTCAGTGTACTCTCCCTCTCTTCTTTATCATCCAAACTCCCTTTCTCTCGTCTTTTTTCCTACACTTAACAAGAGCTTCCTTTCCGTATTCTATACCTAACATCACTCCACAACATCTCAAACCAACATCCTTACATCTCTCATTAGTTCTTCCCTTCATCAGATGATTTTGCCCTCCCTGTACAACCAGAACGTCGCCGTAAAAGCTCGTACCAAAGTCCGGAATTACGCCAATGTCCTTCAACTCAAGCTGGTACCTCTCTCTACTATCTCATAGATTCATCCCCTTTCCCATACTTTTCATGTTTTATTTGCCCTAATTTTCTTAAACTCGTTGTGAGGCTTGTGCTTTCTTACAGATTTTTATTATAGTTTGACCTAACTCATCCTTACAAAACCGGCTGGTAAGGTGAGGAGTGTCACTCTATATAAACTCTTTCAATGCTCCATCTCCAACCAATGTGTGACTTTAGGATCTTCCTAATACACCCCTTACGCCCATCATTTTTTGGGCTTGGTGCATGGATATTAACGATGGGCGGACCATGGCCCGATCGATAGGCTTTGATACTATATTATAGTTTAACCTAACTCATCCTTACAAAATAGGTTGGTAAGGTGAGGAGTGTCACTCTATATAAACTCTTTCAATGCTCTATATCCAACCAATGTGGGACTTTAGGATCTTTCTAATAATTTTGTCTTGTAGTTCATATGTTTGTCACCTTTTCTATCTGGTATTTTAAATGTGATTTAGTGAGCTTAGTCTGGTTTTTTCTGTAAGCCTTGTGCTTCTTTATCTGGTATAATTTATGTTTACATTAGTGAGTAAGTGATTTGTTCATATGCTACTTTTTTATCTGCTATTTTCATATGATGGTCACGTTTTATCTCAGTAAATGGTTTATTCTTATAACTTTATTTTGTTGTGATTTATATGCTGAAGGTGAATGTTTCTTAGCTTTCTAATTCTGCAGTAGTGGGAATGATGCTATAAAGATAGTTACTTGGTATTGAATCCTGAAATTGTTGCCAAGAAAAAAAGGCTTTAAGGATACTTCTTATTCAAAATATATTATAAATGCCAAACTCTTTTAAAATGTTGCCATGTTCTTTATCCCTTGCAATAACAGGCCAATTCTAGTCTTGTTGCAGCATGTCAATCCAATTAGGTGTGAGGATTAACACTATTTCTCCAAAAACTGTAGTGCCATTTCTTGTTTCACGCGCTTTGTTGAAGTGTGTTTTGGTACAATGTACTAGGTGTTCTGTAATATCTATGTTGGATTAGTTTGTTGGAATAATTTCTTAACTCTTGAATTTAGAAATATCTTATTCTGTAACATTGGATTAGTTTGTTTGATATAATGCATTTTTGCACTGCTATCTTGAATTTAGTAATATCTTGTCCTGTAACATTCCAATTTGCAATAAATCCACCCTCCCTCTTTCCCTAATCTGCTTGTGTAATGTAGTTTATTTTTTATAGTGTAATTTTTACTTTGTATTGCAAATCTCGTATTCATACAGACTTCCAGTTGATGATGTGTTGTCAAGTGGCATTGGTTTTTGCCCCAAGACAAAGGTTGACCCACTACAAAATATTTTTCTTGGTTGTACTATGTTAGGAAGCATAATGATTTTCTTCCCTTTATCAAGGTACGTTAATTTTGACAGCAACAATAAAATTATCAAGGTGAATATTTGTTAATAGCAGTTTAGCCATTGCATGGTAAATTTAGGTACCAGTCTTTTTCCAATATGTATGCTTCTTTTGCAAATATCTATCACCTTTCATAATTTACCTTGTTGCGCCATTACCAATCCGTACGAGTCATGGATAATTGAGTTATGTGATATCTTTTTCCAGCATATCTCTTATATCTTAACTTTATATACCCTTGTTTTTTGTTATATCCTAATACACCTCCTCACGCCCAACATTTTTTTGGGCTTGGTGCGTGTATATTAACGGTGGTAAGGTGAGGAGTGTCGCTCTATATAAACTCTGTTAATGCTCTATCTCCAACCAATGTGGAACTTTGGTATCTTCCTAATATTGTCTAGCTACCCATGAAAGTTGCTCCTATAACACATATGTTGTCAATCAATCTAAATGACAGTCAAAGACTAAGTTCCATCTTAACAAAGTTTCTCTTTGTTCAGTCCCTTTATAATTTGACTTCCTACTCTTTACAGTATTCAAAATTATAACAATTTTGAACTAAATATTATTATTAGTTCATATATTGTGCTACAATATTTATGTGTATAAAATTCTATTTTATAATTTATAGCAATGAGGTTTTAAATGTCTTGTTATGTGCTACTGTTAAGTACAAGATTCATAAACAATGCCACATGGAACTGTAACAACAAGTTGGTTAGATTTGAACATCAAAGGAAAATGTTGAGTTATCATTTCCAATTTATATTATACCTTATTTGCTGACACAATTTTTTGTAGACTAGCGGGTGTGCTTTTTTTAACTTCCTTGCTGCTACTTTCCAACATTGCAATTTGACAACATCCTTCATTTCGGGAAACCAAGATGTCGAACTCATCCTTAAATGCACGGTGTTTCTTTTTATAGCTAGCAATACTAGAGTCACTTTATGGAGGGATTCAAACCTGTTTCACAAAGGTACAACTGCTTTTACAATGGACACTTCCGTGTAAACTCAGTTTATACATTAAAATATGACTCTCCTGACACAAATCTTCCATGTAAGGTACATTTCCCACTATTTTCCTGCAATTTCCATAATGCTGCCAGTTAATAGGCTCTTTAACCATCATAGCCTACCGTGTAAAAACTAACAAGGTGTTACCTTGGAATGAAAATAATTAAAACCAAAACAAGTTACAAAAATTGTTTATCAAAGGTATGATGATTACTTACATCCTATTAGACTTTTTGATTTAGGTTAGGAGAACTAGCTAATACATATTATCAATTAACTAACATCAAACTATATTCTTACATTGTTAGAAAACTGCTAGGACATTTTATATTTTATATTTATCGTTATGGAGATAATGAGTAATGAGGGACTCATTTGTAATTAATATTCCTCTTTAGTAATTTCACAATAGTCCTCTAAGTTTCCTAAAACTATAAAAAAATACATCAGTTTGAATTTAAGGTTTTGATTCCAATCCAATATTCGAATGTCAACATAAATGGTGTCAACTGGGTTGAAAATTAACACTGATTGTTGGAATCTCTTTTCTAAAGCAACCATTTCATTGAGGTGTTTTCAATGTTGTAGAAAAAGCTTGAGACTTTGATTCAGTTTTACAAAATAATCTGTATGGGTTTTCAAATATTCTTGTGCTCATTTGTCTTTCTCCATGAACTTGATGTTAATGTAGGTTACATATGTTGCAATGGCTTTGGTGTATTCCAAACCTAGTGCAGGAGGGCGTAAGGATCTTCTATATTTGCTATCTAGGCAAGTGTTTGGGTTAAGTAGTGTTGATAAATTATATTATCGAAAACACTTTCAGTTCCAATTTAACATTGATTGAAAACACAATATTGCTTGAATTTTTCTTGTGATCCTCTCAGTGGTTTCCAATTTGAGCCATCTTGAACTCGAAAAGCAGATTCATGGTGCTGTTATGAGGTGTTTGTTGACATCAATTTGCTGTTGTTGTGAATATTGTTATTAATATGTATGTTAACTATATTATATGTTTGGCTCCACTATATAGAATATATATGCTTTTGATATATGGTTGGGATGAGATCAATTTAGCGATGAATCTGGTCAATTATGAGAAGAAAGTTATAGGTATGATATATGTTTTTCTATGATTTTATAACCACTAATTTCTTAATATAATTTTGTTATTTCTATGTATCGGATATATTTACACTAATTTCTCATGTAATTTTGTGAAATTATGTTAATTATAAATTGATTACTAATGTAATTTTGACTGAAAAAAAGAACTAACATAGAATTTATTTTCTTATTAAAATGATTAAAATTGTTTTTGGTAGCCGTGAGCTCGTTTGGCCCAACTTTTTATCTATTTTTCATCTCTATATAAGGAGATGGGGGACCAAACACATTTCTTATAAAGCTCTTATGAAAAAAAGTAACTTTTTTTAAACACAAAAAATTGAATAAAAGGAGCTTGTAAAAAAGGCGTTGAAGCAAACTTTTTCGGAGCTTAAAAGATATGGTTGCGGTTCAAATCCCAATGAAAGCACTTTTCTTTACAAAAATTTCACTAGTGCAGTAGACGACAATTTTTCAATTTTTTCTACGGTTCATAACATCTAGAGTTATGTTTTATTTATTTTTTCTTCTTCTTGTGTTTACATCATCATTTTTGTAAATACTAATATTGTCCAAATTTCTATTTGTTTTGTATATTATATCTAGTTTTATTGTATAATGATTTTTAATAATAATACTATTAATTTCTTATAATATACACTAAATTATAGATGTTAATACAACAATTAATCAATATGCATTATACATATATACATATGTATATACATATATACATATGTATATACATATATACATATATACATATATATATATATACATATATATATATATATATATATATATATATATATTCTGGACTGGGCATGGATTCGGCCCAGTCTACTTTCGGCCCACTTGACCTTGGAGGCCCAAACCATCCCTAAGTCCATAAGGAGCAAACAGTGCTCGCCTCCTTGAAGACCCAACGGCAGTAAACCACTGTATCCAGTGTTCGGCATGAGGCGCTTCCCGCGAGCATCCCATTCGAAGAGGATCTACCTCCTCGTCTAGACCTAAGCATGTCAAGCGCGCTCCCAGCGAGAGCCCTTCCACCGAGGACTCTTCTCCTCGTGGCCCTTTGCCGGGGACCCTCCTACTCGTAGGGTTTCTTCACATCCAACCCCCGGAATAGTACGGAGTCCACGTAGTCCCTAAAAGACCGCGTCTTCCTTAAATCTCGGAGTAGTTGACTAGGCAGAGAGCACGCACGCACCTCCGATATTTCCGCCTAGGAATCCTGGCAGTCTCCTAATTGAGCCTGAGTATCCAGTCCAGTAGCGAGATCTTGGCCCATCGCTGGGGGCCATAAATACCCTCTTTCACTAGAGGGTCGGGTATTCATTCTCTTCTAACCTTTAGCTTGTACTTGCGCTCTTATTGCTCGTATTCTTACTTTGGCATTGGAGTACCTTGCAGGTACACCCCGCAGTTCACAGAAGTTCCAAATCCTAGCAGGCCTTGAAGATCCATCTGATCAGGTAAGATCAGTGGCGCCATCTGTGGGAAACTAGCTTCCTCGTCTTTAAAAAACAAAGATCAAAGCAAACTCATCCTGCGATTATCATGGCCGGCAACAACAACCGAGGTTCTGACCCCTTCAACATCAACCCCCTCCTTGGTGTTGTCACGACTGACGGGCAAAATCATAACGGACAAGCCCAAACCCGCAACAACGAGGCCGACTCTAGGGACGGGCATGCCGCTTCCTCCTTCACGCGCACCTCTCAAGAACGTGGGACCCAGTACGAGCACGACCAAGAGCAAGTCGACATTCCCATTCCCGAGAATGCCGACCCAACAGTCGCTCTCCTACTCACGACCCTCAACAAAACCAACCGTCTCATCCAACAGCAGAGTAGACGGATCGACCATCTGGAGAAAAGACAGCGATCACGATCTCCCCCACGAAGACGTTATCGATCACGCTCCTACTCATCCTCTCGCTCTCCCCCGAGAAGGTATCGTCGCCGAAGGTCCCGCACACCTTCTCCTCGGCGCCCTAGGTCCCGCACACTTTCTCCTCGACGCCAAAGGCCCTGCACTGTCTCCCCTGACTAAGAGCCTGAGAGGGAGAAACCCAGGAGCATCACCCCCGAGCATAGACATCGGGGCACCATAAAAGTTTCCAATAAGGGACGCGAACAATCTCCGCCCGAGGATAACCGCCGATCATATGGAAAGGCACACGGAAAGCGTCCGCGAAGCCTACCTCGTCGGAAACATCGTCGCCACGAAAAGCAATCCGTTTCCCCAAGGCCAAGCGACGAAGAGGATTTCCGCAGCCTCCTATCGGAGGAAATCCGGAGAGCCCGTCTTCCCAGAGGGATGGAGAAACCTCCAACTCTAGACCTCAATGACGGAACCTCAGATCCTCAAGCTTGACGACTCCCACCTCACTCCTTATGTGGGTTCCGACCTCCAAGGCTTCAACGGAACCACCACCAAACCTTGGGGTTACGTCGAGCTGATCGTCATCCTCGGGGAAGGAGAGGCTTCTAGACAAGTCAAGACACGTTTCTTGGTCATCGACTGCAAATCCCTCTACAACTGCATCATCGAACGACCAACCCTGGCCGAGCTCACAGTCGTCCCCTCGACTGTACATCTCAAAATGAAGTTCTACACAAAGAGAGGATAGGTAACCACCATCAACACCAACATCGAAGCGGCCAGAAGAATCTTTGACGCGTCAATGAAAGGACTACAACAAATCATCCCCAACAAGAAGCCGCAGACCGAAGACAAGCCAGCTTGAGAAGACCAGCAACCTTCAGCCAATGTCAGCTCAGTCGACCTCGATGCTCGCCTCACGAAAGAAGAACTGAAGAACGACGAGGAATCACAACCGGGGATAGCGCATCCCATCCAACCAATTCCGGATGGCGACTTCGAGCTCGTCCGATTGGGTGACAACCCCGACAAAGCGATAAAGATAGGTAAAGACATTCCTGATCTAGCGAGGAAACAACTCGTGGCGTGCCTTCGAGTCAATGCGGACCTGTTCGCCTGAAGCGCAGCTGAGATGCCCGGACTCGAACCCAAGCTCGCCTGCCACCATCTGACCATTGATCCAGCCGCTAGGGCAGTAGTTCAACATAGGCGCAGGCAGTCTCCCGAGAAAGCAGAGGCTGCCGAGAAAGCTGTAAAAGACCTCCTAGAGGCAAATTTTATTTCCGAGGACAAGTATTCAACTTGTCTCTCAAATGTTGTACTAGTTAAAAGGTCTAATGGAAAATGGAGAATGTGCGTTAATTATACTGATCTTAATAGGGCTTGCCCCAAAGATGCATACCCTTTACTTAACATTGACAGGCTGGTCGACAACTCGGCCGACTACAAATTATTGTCTTTTATGGATGCTTACTCAGGTTATAATCAAATTCCCATGGAAAGGTGCGACAAACAATGCACGACATTTATGACTGAGTCGGGGAACTATTACTACAACGCAATGCCCTTCGGACTCAAGAATGTCGGCGCCACATATCAGCGGATGATGAACAAGGTGTTCCGAGGAGAGATCAGCGACACCCTCGAGGTGTACATGGACGATATGATTGTCAAATCCTGAGAAGACGCCGATCACACCACGCATCTCGAGCGGGTATTCGAGCAAGCAAGAAACTGCAAGATGCGATTCAATCCAGAAAAATGCACCTTCGGTGTTCGGGCAGGAAAATTCCTCGGATTCTATTTGACCGAAAGGGGAATTGAAGCCAACCTAGATAAATGCCGAGCAGTCTCGGAACTCCCGACGCCCAACAATAAAAAATCAATCCAAGTCCTGAACGGGATGCTCACCGCACTATCTCGGTTCGTCGTGAAATCTGCCCAACATGCTCTCCCATTTTTCAAACTCTTGCGTATAGAGGCAATCTTAGAATGGTCCGAAGAATGAGAGCAAGCACTCTCCCACCTCAAACAAGTCCTCTCAGAACCACCCGTCCTGACCCGACCAGATAACAATGAGATCTTGTATCTTTACTTGGCTGTTTCGAACGAGGCAGTCAGCGCGACCCTCATCCGAGAGACCAAAGACGGGCAAAAACCCGTATATTTCACCAGCAAGGCCCTATAGGGACCCGAGGCGAGATATCAGCAAATTGAAAAGATCGCTTTGGCACTGATAACCGCCGCCCGAAGGTTGAGATACTATTTCCTCACTCACACTATCATCGTCTGAACCGACCAACCCATCAAGCAACTTCTCAGCCGACCAGATATAGCCGACAAAATGCTAAAATGGTCGCTAGAACTATCCGAGTTCGACATCCAGTACGAAGGCAGAAAGGCCCTGAAAGCTCAAGCGCTGGCCGACTTTGTAGCCGAAATGACGATAATCACCTCGCCTCCCTCAGTCGAAAACAAATGGACCATCTATGTCGATGGGGCCTCCAGAAGTTCGAGAAGTGGAGCCGACATCATCTTGGAAACGACGAGGGCTTTATCATAGAGGTCTCTTTAGTGTTGTCATTCACCACTTCGAACAACCAAGCCGAATACGAAGCGTTCCTCGCCGGACTACGACTCGCAGAGGACTTAGGTGCTCGGGAAGTAAAGATTTACACGGATTCTCAACTCGTCGCGTCTCAAGTCAACGGCGACTATCAAGCAAAAAACAATACCATCATTGAATAACTCGTGTTGGTCAAAGAGAAAATGAAAAACTTCGCACGGGCAGAGGTCGAGCACATACCCCGCGGGCACAATTCCCGTGCAGACGTCCTTTCCAAACTTGCAAGCACGAGGAAGAAAGGAGGAAACAAGTCAGTAATCCAGGAAATTCTCTCGAAACCGAGCGTGGACAAGAATACCCTCCTATTCCAAGTACACGCCATCGGAGACAGCCAATGCTGGATGACCCCGATATACAATTTCCTCACAAAAGGCGAATTACCGACCGACGCGAAGGAGGCCTCCTCGACCAAAACACGGGCCTGCTCATACATCATCGTCGAAGACAAACTATAACGACGTGGATTTTCAAACCCTCTGCTCAAATACGTCGTTGCCGACCAGGCGCTCGAGATACTACAGGAACTGCATGAGGGGATCAACGGCCAACACCTCGGCGGTCGCTCATTAGCAAGGAAGGCCCTAAGAGTCGGATACTATTGGCTGACTATGCAGCAAGACGCCAAAGAGCATGTCCAAAAGTGTGACAAATGTCAGCTTCACGCCGACATGCACCTAGCTCCACCACATGAGCTCAAATCCCTTTCCTCGCCCTGGCCGTTCTCCACTTGGGGAATTGACCTCCTCGGGCCTTTTCCGGTTGGATCTTACCAAAACAAATATCCGATCGTCGCTGTGGATTACTTTACCAAATGGATAGAAGCCGAAGCACTCGCCAAAATCACCGTCCAAAACGTGCTCCGCTTCTACAAACGAAACGTGCTCGCTCGGTTCGGGGTGCCCCAGGCGATAATAACCGACAACGGCACGCAATTCACAGAAAATTTCAAGAATTCGTAGCCAAGCTCGACACCAAGCAACACTTCACCTCGGTCGAGCATCCCCAGACCAACAGACAAGCCGAAGCTGCGAACCGAGTCATCCTCCGAAGATTAAAATGACGGCTCGGCGAAGCTAAAAGAGCCTGGGTCGAGGAGTTGCACAGCGTGCTATGGGCATACCGGACAACACCACATTTGAGCACCAGGAAAACTCCATTTAGGTTAACCTATGACACTGAGGCCGTCATCCCTGTGGAAATCAGGGAACCATCTCGTCGTACCTAATCACCCCTCGAGGAAGAACTCAATGACGAAGCTATAAGGGAGGAGCTCGACATGGTTGAGGAAATCCGAGCAGGTGCCTCCCTCCGCGAAACAAAGTTGAAACAACAGAGAGACCTGCGCCACAACGCCAAAGTCATCAGACGCGAGTTCGAGGTCGGAGCACTAGTCTTACGCAGGAACATGAAAGACCTGCGCGAAGGCAAACTCGCTCCCAACTGGGAAGGCCCGTACCGAGTTTACAACAAAACCGAGAACGACGCCTATTACCTCGAGAACCTACTCGGGGAAAAACTCGCTCGACCATGGAACGCTGATAAACTCAGACGATATTACAGCTAAAACCAGCTAACAGCCACCCGAACACTAACCTTAACAACAAGGAGTGACCGGGTGCGGATGCGTGTCGTGGTACAGATGCGAACGCTCCATGACAACGAAGGTCGGAACTCCCTACCAAGTCAGAGATTCGATCACACGGGGAGGCCTACACCTAGCTCCACCGCGACACTACCTGCTCGGCAGAACCCCAGCTCGCGATGGGACCGTTCACGCCACGAGCACTTGGCCCTGATCGCGGCCTCGTACTCGTTAATAGCACAGATCTACTCTGTGCGCCCGATCCGTTCCCCACACGCCCGGAAGACCACCCGAGGTCGAGCACAATCTAATAACGAAAATATTTCTAAGTATAAATATCCGCACGGCCGGACGACCATAAGTTGTCTACCATAATCAAACGACGGGAATGCTTCTAGAACACAAGCTTTCCAAACACGTAAGAGAAAGACGAACACAAACAGAATTTTAAAATGGAAATACATTTAAAAGCTAAAGCGCCGACCAAATAGATCGGCAACATCCAAAGATTACAAAAAATACGGGCACGCAGGCCCCCAAGAATTTGCCGGGCATAACCCACTATCCAGAAAGAAAACTAATGTGGCGCGTAGGCCGAATAAACACGGGCACGCAGACCCAAATTAAACAAAAATCATTCATCCTTGCCCGGAGAGTCGGGTACCACCTGTCCGTCCACGATCCTCGATGAAAGCCCGATTTTATCTACATTCAGTCCCGGGTTCAGAAGCTTCAACTGTTCGACCGCCCGGTCAAACACAACCTCAGCCATCTCGACGCAGTCGAGCTTGAGGGACTCGATCTTCTCGACCAATTCGGCCCTGGATTTCAACCCAGCTATGTCATCGGACTCGTCCGTCGTAGGCTCCCAAGCCGCCTCAAGATCAGCAGACTTCTTCTTCTCCGCCTCAAGCTCTTCATCCTTTTTCTTCAGCACCTCCTCGACCCTTTTCTTCACCTTTTCCCGAGCAGCCTCCGCCTTTGCCAGCTTGTCCTCAGCAACCTTCTTTCCGACTCTGCCTTCTTTAGCGCAACAGTCGATATTGTGTTCCCCCTGGAGAACACTTGGGCCATCTCCAGGACCCTCATAACAGCGACACTGTCACCGGTAAGCTGTTTGAAAAGAGTAGGAGTGTCCATCTCCTTTATTCTCTGAGCCTCATTGGAAGAGACAGACACAGGAAACCGCTCAAGCTATTGCCCGTCTTTGAAACAGGGAGGGAGCACGAATGCACGATCAGGCCCCAAACCCGACGTCTCCTCACGAGTTACCTCACCCTGACATTGCCTCTTCGGGGTCCTCCCGACAGCACCCCCCTCGGCATCCAAGTTGATCACGGGAGAACCGGTCAACCCGGAGTTGTCGTCCGGGACCCCTGTCCGAGACTTATTTTTTGCCCGAAGCCTCTTGGCATCCTGGGCCATCTTTACGAGTTTGTCATCCTTCGTCGGCATTCCATATGAAAAACAAAACAAACGAGTTAGCGGGAAATATTAATTGGAAATCCAAAAGAAGAATAACCCAAGTACAGCCTAGCAGAGCCCTAGTCTCCTCAGGTGTCTTGCACTAGAGAAAGGCCTTCGTATTTATTGCCCGGGTCTCGACCATCACCCCACCCTGCTCATTCAGAATGGGTTCGCCGCTCCTCTTCACCCATTGAGCCAGAGAGAAGCTGTCGACATACTTGCATAGGATCACGAATGACGCAGCATCCTGCCCGTCCAAGTCCCCGTCTTCCTAGGCATCATGTTTAGGAGGGGCATTAAAATGACCTTCCCACCAGAAAAGGGAAACATGCTGCAGAGTTTTGTTCTCACCGCCCCGGTCTCGTCACGCTTCGGGCTATCATCCTCGCCACGCACCGTCACCAACTTGGCTAGCGAAGTATACGTTGCCTGACTGTGCAGACGAACCACATAATAATGGTCTTTGAAATCCTTGACCGAGTCGGTGTACATCTTGAAGAGTTTTCGGTCGGTATTCTTGAAGGAAATCCAACTGTAGCGTCCTCCGGCCGACTGCCTTTGAACGCGAAAACAGCGGCCGAACAAGGAAGTAGTTGCGCCGATGTTGAGGTATTCGCAGATGATTTCAAAAGCCCGCATAAAAGCGAAGGCATTTGGTTGCAATTGAGATGGCTCTAGGCTAAGGCTAGCCAACAAACCAACTTGGAAACTAGAGAAAGGAAGATGAAAACCAAGCTCCTTAAAAACATACTTGTACATAGCAAAATTGTCCCCGGCAAACCGAGAACAGATTCGGTTGGTTATCGACGGACAACCGAATTTAAAGTTACAGGGGTCACTTGGCCCTAGATCTTCGACTGCCCGGAAGGCCCCGTTTAGAGACTCGGTGTATCTGGAAACCACAGTCATAGGCTCATCGACAACCCAGCCTAAATCCACTTCACACTAATAGTCAAAAATTGGAGTCCCTTCATCCTCGACCTCGTGGCCGGGCGAACCCCCTCCTCTTCTTCTTCTATGTCGGAAAGACGCGGGTTCTCGATCTCGACATCCGAGGTGCTCATGACCGTATCCCGCGAACTAGATTCCGAGCTAGACCCCGAACTGGACTCACCTGCATGCAGAAGGAAAAAATGAATTTGACGGTTTATCAAATCCAGCCATCCATCGCAAACAAGTGAAAGGGTAGAGCGGTGAGCGGCGGAGCCCCCCGGTCAAACCCTTGTCAAGGACACTCTTGTCCGCCTGCCGAGGATCCCCTCCAATAAAACTTAACAAAAAATAAGACACAGTACGCCTTCGAACCCTACACGATGCGGCCGAGGAAACTCATGAATAAGTCGGGCGTCATCATGCGTAGGCCGAGCGGAAACCGGGAGTTCCCGAGGGAAAACATGGAGGCGCCGACCAAACCCGTGGGTTTGCCGGGCCGAATCATGAATCTACCGGGCCGTAACAAAAAAATTAACTAGCTAATGAGCCATCCCCCGGGCATCGCTTGAATAACCCGGGGAGATGGTGATGTCTTTGAATTTCTCTAAGAGAAAACGCCGACGTAGATGATGAAGGGGGCGGGGACACGTTCCCCAAACTCCGTAAAATCAACAAAAAGCACTAGAAATCACAATTTAGATTCATAATGGTACCTGATGTTGACATGATTCAAGCAGCTGAAGCGTGGTTCCTCACTGGATGTAGGTGAAGCGATGAAAGTCTGAAAGCTATCAAGCTGAGGCCGAGGACGAAAAACAGAGAGCGTAAAACCCTAAATGAGGGGGTTTAGGCCTTTTTATAGAAGGACGCTCGGAATACGAAATGTCACGCCGGCTGACACATCCCCCTAGGTGCCGCCATTTACCCCTAGGCAATCATTGCCTTGTTTATTAGCTGCCACGTCAGCAAGTGTTAGGCACGCGCGACTCTATGCCTTCCTCCCAAGAACGGCTTCACATAGACACGACCTACGAACGGGGACCAACAGAGCATGGTTCGAGCATTCGCAAAGTCGAAGCTTCCCGCTCGGAAACTCTGACTTGGGGGGCTTCTGTTATGGACTAGGCCAAGATTCGACCCAGTCTACTTTTGGCCCACTTGAACTTGGAGGCCCAAACCATCCTGTCATACCCCAAAATTTTCCCATCTTATTCCAATATATTTTGACTCACCTGACTCTCCATTGCTCAAGACAATATATGAGCTGAGCACACTTACTCCCTCCTAAGCAACAAGATCCAAAATTAGGGTTTATGATCTAATCAAGGAATTTGAACTTCTGATACCTCAAGTTGATTCCATGGTATCTCATATAATTCAAAGTATCCTCATGCCAAGTTTCAAGCCATGGTTCGAAAGATTGCTCACTCAACGGCCCAAACGATCAACAATCGACTAGTTGACCTAAAAGTTAAACTATGGTCAAATCACAGTCAAAGTTCCTGATTTTTTGTCAACATTATCATTTTTGAATTATCATTCATAATTTGATCAAAGGTGATCATAATTCATCAAGGAAAGCTCCAAAATCATCAAATGTCCAAGTTACTAATTTAGGGTTTTGAACTAAAAGTCAACCCAACTTTGACTGGTCATATCTCTCTCATACTTTATCAGAAATTCCCCAACCAAAGCTCATTCTCAAGGAAATTCAATTCCCTACAACTTTGATGTTGGCCCCGAGGTCAAGAAATGCTTCCGCCTAAGAGATATAAGTCAAAACATTACAGGTCCTTCTAGAAGCTCGCAAAAAGCTGTTTTTTGTCAGGAGCCATATGATCAATATAAAATCTCCAAATGGAAAAAATGTTCCAAAGTGGCTTATAGAGGACATCTCGAGCTTTCCAAAAAGTCCTAGAACTCTTCCATATCTTAAAAATTGATTGAGATATGCCTTGTCAAAGTTGGACAAATTTGAGTGAAAAATATGGAGTAAATATGGTCCAAAATGAGTTTTCTTGCAAATAGGCCCAATCTTTTTTGATTCAATCTTGCTCCTCAAGTCATCAAAGATACTCAATCTCAAAGCCACTAATTTTTTATAAATATTTGATTTTATTTGAATTTTTATTCATTAAAAAATGTGATTAAAATCAAATAATCAAAAGATTATGAAAGAGAGTTTATTTGGATTTGATTTCCAATCAAATTCAATCAAATAAAAATCATATTTGTCATCCAAATTTGTGCAAAATAACATTGATGAGAAAAGATTTAAATTGGACTTATTTAGAAATATTTAAAAAAAGTCAAATTTGCATAAAATTTTCAATCTTTGATTCAATGAGATTCACTAAGTTTTTGTTGACCTAAAGGCTTCCATTATATATACATAACTAACTCCAAGCATAAGGGGATAAATTTTGGAGCCTCATAACCCTGCTCAAACTTCCAATTTTTTTCAAGAAAAGGTGCAATTTCATATCCCGAGTTCCAGCCATTATCGATTCCAAATAATCATTCAGTCGTATTTCCAAGGTAGAACAGAGTAATATTGATGCACTAAGCAAGTCCCATGCTGCCTAGAACTCATCCATCATGTTCTTCATATTCTTCCATATTTGATTTTCGTTTTTAATATATTGTTGTATTTTTAATGAAATCTAATGGCTTGTTTAAGTTCTTTGTGACCTATAGAAGAGATCTGTACCATTAAATCGAAGCTATATCGCCTAGAATGAAAGACACCATTGTTAGGGCAAGGAGGAGGTTGTTCTTCGTTTTCCTATGTGCAGCACGTATCGATCCAAAACGACACCATTTTTGAACTCATGGGGTTCCATTTAGTCAATCTGGGTTGTTGGTTTTTCTATTCATGGTTGTTTTTGCAGATTGATATACGCATGACGTTAGCTACAAGAACGTCGTAGCAAAGATGAAGCAAACACGAAGCTGATTCGTAGCAAATCCTAGGCTCCAAAAGGTAGAAGACAGTGAACAGTGTCTTGGACTCTTTGACCACGCGTGTAAGGAGGTGATTGGCCAGTCAACGATTTGAGTCTTTCTCTCTCCATGTCATTGGTGCATGCGTGTGAAGACTGGGCCCACGATGACTCTTCATTTGAACCTCTTATTAAGTCCTTTTTTTATATTTGATTGTTTTGTTTTGGTTTATTAACAACTAAAAATAATGGCACAATTGGCTAGGCAGCGCATTCAGGAGCATTAATATTAAAGGGCGTGGGATCGATCCTTGATCCCTGCACAATATTTTGTTCCTTTTATTTTCTAAATGCTATGCAGATCCAGCGCCTCAATCTGGGAATGGAATATCATGGGCTCTTCCATGTCAACCGTTGATCAACACCAAGATGGATCAGAAGGTTCCAAGCGCAGTGTTCCACCATGTACACTCAAGAAAATGCCTCACAGGATCAGACGCCCTGGGCCCTTCTCCTGTATTGGGCCGGAATTATTGCTCCTTGCACCTACTCCAGACTGCAACAGGTCCAGGTTCTTAATTAATTTTTTATTTTACGTATTTTTCTTTTCCTTCTTCTTATTCTTTTTTTATCTATTTATTTTTGGGATTAGTTTATTCAATTAATTAGGATAATTAGTTTAATTAAGTAGGTTTAATAATTTAATTAGCTTTTATTTAATAATTAGATAATTAATTTAAATGTGTTAATTTAATTTAGAAATTAATTAATTGTAGGTTAAATAAATTAATAATTAGGATTAGGTTCTTTATTTGGAATTAGGATTAATTTTAGTTTTAAAATAAATTAATTTTAGGTTTGCTTAGACTTAATCAAAATCCATAGTAAACCCTAGAAATTATCAACAATGTAAGAGTTGTCTATTAATTGTAGGCGTAGGTTTTTAGCCACAAGATTTTTTCTTAACCATTAGGTTTTTTCCCTTAGGTGGATGTCGTTCATGAATTGGGGTTGGTGTTATCTCCATTCTTTTTAGGCTAGCATTTTATTTTTAGGCTTATGCTTTTACCTCTAATTTTCTTACTTTCATCGCGATCTTCTCTTCTCATCTTAAAAATCTGTGATTGTCGCGTGCCTGTTAATTTTTATTTATTTAATTTTCGATATTTGTTTAAAATTCTAGAAATTATGTATAGGTCGCAATAAGTTTTCTTGTAATAGTGATTAGGATTATATTTCTTGCCTTTATTTTTCTGCCCTACAGGTGTTTATTGTAATAGCGTAGGATTTTACTTTCCGCATTTTATTTTCCGCAAATTATAACTGTTATTGAACTGCGTGGTTAGTAATCCTAGGGAGTGCAAGCCTGCTAATAAATTTAGTTTGCCTAAATTACAAGATAATATAACTGAATTGAATCACGTGATTGGGCACCCACACACCTTTAGGGTAGCCCTTCTTGTTGCCTTGTCGCCTGTTGCCTTTATTTGTGAAAAATAGTCAAGTCCCTCGATTCCGAGGATACCTAAAACAAAAGTTGCCTTTAAAGTTATTGAAATCATCATATGAGATCTAGTCCCTCGATGCTGCCTCGGAAAAACACGATGATTGTCCCAATTGCTAAGGTATCCTCGCATGATGCCTAAGAAGATTAATAACTATTATATCCTTCCCTAAAGACTACCTACCTCTTTATGTTAGGGACAATTATATGGCGAACGATAATTTTTCGATGACCCTTTTTAAATCCAATGAAAGGACTACCTGCCCTCTTTATGGTATGGATAGCCCTTTCCCATCAAAGTCAAAAAGAACATTTTTCTAAACTTAAGGGTAATTGCTTTTTAATTGCTTGCTCTTTTTTCAAGTTCAAATTAAAATCTTTTCCCACCCCTTTTCAAAATCAAATTAAAAAGGCTACACTTATTTACAAGTTAACGTCCTTATTCAAAATATTTTCTAAACACACACGACACTTCTTCAAACAATTCAAACAAACAAGTGAGCTAAGCAATTAAGAGCCCATGAATAACCATGGATACAAAGGGTGCTTACACATTCCCTTTGTATAATCTACCCCCCGAACTCAAAGTCTTTTAAAAGGTCTTTTTCTGTTCTTTTAGCCTTTCTAATTGGATAAAATAAAAGTCGGTGGCGACTCTTGCTCACTGCAACATTTGTTTGCAAAAAAATAAAAAGTCAGTTCTCCCACTGTGTTACACATCCCTAAGTCCATAAGGAGCAAACAATGCTCGGCTCCTTGAAGACCCAACGACAGTAAACCACTGTATCCAGTGCTCGGCATGAGGCGCTCCCCGCGAGCATCCCATCCGACGAGGATCTACCTCCTCGTCTAGACCTAAGCATGTCAAGCGCGCTCCCAGTGAGCGCCTCTCCACCGAGGACTCTTCTCCTCGTGGACCTATGCCGGGGACCCTCATACTCGTAGGGTTTCTTCACATCCAACCCCCAGAATAATATGGAATGCACATAGTCCCTAAAAGATCGCGTCTCCCTTAAACCTCGGAGTGGTTGACCAGGACGGAGAGCACGCACGCACCTCTGATATTTCTGCCTAGGAATCCTGGCAGTCTCCTAATTGGGCCTGGGTATCCAGTCCAGTAGCGAGACCTTGGCCCAGCGCTAGGGGCTATAAATACTCTCTTTCACTAGAGGGTCAGGTATTCATTCTCTTCTAACCTTTAGCTTGTACTTGCGCTCTAATTGCTCGTATTCTTACTTTGGCATCGGAGTACCTTCCAGGTACACCCCCCCAGTTCACAAAAGTTCCAGATCCTAGCAGGCCTTGAAGATCCATCTGATCAGGTAAGATCAATATATATATATATATATATATATATATATATATATATATATATATATATATATATATATATATATATATATAATTTACGAAACAACTTTTAAATTAAAAATAACTTTAAAGTTTTAAAAATAATCATCACCAAACAACTTTAACTTTAATTAAAAGCTCTTATTTTTAACTTTAACTTTAAAGTAACTTTTAAGATTTAAAAAAGTTGGGTCAAACGAGCTAAGACAAAGACCGAAAAAGGTAGTTGGGTAGTTGTTCGATCCATAAAATGACTTCAAAGTAAAATCAATTATTCTATTGTTTAATTTTAAATTAAGTATATAATTATGTAAAGTTATTTTTGATTTTTGTCCTTTTTAAATATTTCCTATCCTAAAAAAATATATTTTATTCCACATTATGTAATTAGTTCTTTCCTCTCCCTTCTCTCTTAGTTTTTTCCTTATTATTCACGGCGGTGTTTCGGTGGTGGGAGTGCAGTTTCAAGTCGATGGAGTGGAATACGGTACATAGGAGGACTTTTCGTTCGGTGAGGCCGAAATGGGATTGCTTCCCGTTCCATGGTGGTCGGAAGGTTGGGGGTAGCGAGGAGGTGGTGAGCATCTTTTTCTCTGATTTTCCGATCAGAATCAATGCGAAGGAAATGTTTGAACTGTTTGGTTGCCATGGAGAGGTTGTCGAGGTCGTGATTCCTCATAAGGTGAATAAGTTCGGGAGGAGATACGGTTTTGCTCGTTTCGTTGCGGTTGTAGATGCTAGAATGTTAGCGGTAAGACTTGATAATATTCTGATAGATGGGAGTAAGATCCATGCTAATATTCCGAGGTTCGAAAGGAAGTCTGTTCTTGAAAATAATGTTATGCAAGGGGACAGGGGAGGCGGTTTCAGATCAGGAAGAGTTCAGAAACATCCGTATAAGGTTGTTGAGGCTATGAGTTTGCGCAACGGTAGATCCTATGCTAATGTTGTCTCCAAGGAGGCGGGTTCTACCTCTTCTATGCGTGCAGCAACTTTGGAGTTTCTTTCTCCGGTTGATAACAAAGAGAGACTTAGGAAAGCGTTTGTAGGTGTGGTCCAGAACCCCGGGTCAATATACAATATTCAAACTCATTTTGAAGTGGAGGGAGTCTTCTCGATTAAGGTTTCTCCGATGGGGGCGAACCTCTGTCTGTTGGAAGAGATGGAGGAGGGGTTCATCAGGAAAATGTTATCAGAGGGATCAACATGGTGGAAACAGTGGTTCAAGGACATCAGGCCATGGAAGGATTCAGACGTGGATGAGGAGAGAATCATGTGGCTGCGCATTATTGGGGTCCCTTGTCATGCATGGTGTTCAGAGTTTTTTGTCCGTGTGGCCAATATGCTAGGATCTTTCGTTTGTTTAGATGAGAATACTGCCAACAAAGCTTGTTTGGATATAGCGAGACTGATGATTAGAGTAAAGGCAGATTTTGTTCTGGAGGATAGTATCACGGTGATGGTGGATGGAGTAGATTATTGCTTGACACTTAGAGAAGATTCGCTAGGTCCGTTGCGATTAACTATTCCTGGAGAGGAATCCAAAAATGAGCATCATGCTAGCTCTAGCTCGGAGGCTTCTTGGTCGGATGGAGGCAGAGTCAGTGAAGACCAAGATCTAGTCAAGGAGCACTTGGAGTTATCTGATGGTACTTCTACTTTGGGTAATAACCTAGAGGATGTTTGGGAGGTGGGGAGGAAGGAGGAGGGGAAAGCTAAGGAAGGGTCTGTTCTTTTCATTGAAAAGAAAGTGCAATTGAAAAAGGTACATGGTGAAGAGTCTCATTCGTCTTTTGACGAGGCTATTCTGCAGGCGAAATATAGGGTGGCTGGAGATCACGATTTTGATGGGGCGTCAGTTAGAGAAAGTCAAGATTTGGAAGGAGCTAAAAATCAAATTATAACTTTTCTTGGTGGACCCGACTTGGTGAATACAGCTGGCATAAATAAAGGTATTATTAATGGCAAAAAGAAACGTGTGGTTTTCAAAAAACTCTCGGTACTAGCAGGTCCAAAAAGAAGGCCCAAGTTTAGGCCCATCAGAAAAGAGGAGCAAAGGGGATCCGGTGTCATTTTTGGAGAAAAGGGTAGCGATGAGAATAATAAGGTTAGCTCATCTTCTTCTGATCCTATTTCTCTGTACTCGCAAAACAGCAAATTGGATGGAGGAAATGCTACTGGGTTTCATGGAGAAATTGGTGAGAGCTCTGATCTATGTAGAAGTAACTCCAGGAACAGTCAATTGCTTCGATTTGGAGAGGGAGAGAGGATGTGGAGAGCCATTGCAAAATTGGGTGTGGTTGATATTCATCTTGGCAAAGGAAGTAGCGGTAACATAGGTGGGCAGGAGCAATCTAATGGTGTCAAATGATTGTCGGTTCATTCAATATCAGAGGGGGTGGTAGTTTAGTGAAACGAAAGAGAATTAATCATATCATAATCAAAGGGAAGGCTGATGTTTTTTTGGTTCAAGAATCGAAATTGAAGGTATGTTCTGACTCTACTGCTAGGAGTTTTTGGAACTATGATGGTATCAATTATTCTGTTTCTGATTCAGTGGGTCTGTCTGGTGGACTCATTATTCTATGGAATTCTAGGAGGGTGGAAGTTGTTAGCATTTTCAGGGGGGATGGTTACTTGGGAATCAAAGCTATCCATGATGGTAAGGTTTTGTATATCTGTAATGTGTATGCTCCGTGTTGTTCGAGGTTAAGGAGGGATCTTTGGGTCAGGTTGGTGGCTTTAAAAAACATACACAATGACGGCGATTGGTTGTTAGCGGGAGATTTTAATTCAGTTAAAAACAGTAGGGAGAGAAGAGGGAAGACAGGAAGGGGCAATTTGCAGGAGTGGGAAGATTTCTCTAGTTTTATAGCCGATGTTGGGCTAGAGGATGTTCCGTGTAAGGGTAAGGCTTTCAGCTGGTTTAGCGGAGACAGGAGGTCTAAGAGTCGGTTGGATCGATTTCTGGTTTCGGATAATATTGTGAATTGGTGGGGGGTGGTGGGGCAGCGAATAGGTGATAGAGATATATCGGATCACTGTCCGGTGTGGCTTGTGACGGATAAGAAAGATTAGGGACCGAAGCCATTCAAATTCAATAATGAATGGTTTTCGAATAAAGATTTCTTAGGCTTTGTTGAAAAAGAATGGAGGGAGTTGGAAGTGTTTGGTCGTGGAGATTTTGTTTTGAAGGAAAAATTGAGATTTCTTAAGCTTAGGCTTAAATGGTGGAATTTGAATGTTTTTGGTTTTATAGACTTGACTATGGAGGAAGGGGTTAAGGAGATGAACGATTTAGATGAGATTAATTCGGAAGGGGAAGAGGAGAAGGATGCAAGGAGGTGCGCGAGTTGGAAGTTTTGGACAAACCTAAGAATTAGGGAGAATATGCTAATTCAAAAATCTAGAATGAAGTGGCTTAATGACGGGGATTGTAATAGCATATTTTTTCATGCGGTAATGAAGAAAGGGATGTCTCGTAACTTTATTGGCCCTTTTCCTAATTCTAGGGGAGAGAGTGGTTCGGTGGAGGAAGTGAGAGAGGAGGTTTTAGACCATTTTGCGAATAAATTCAAGGAGAGGCATGTGTTTCGGCCAGTGTTGGTTGGATACCATTTTAATGTTTTATCTGATGAAAGTAGGATATCTTTGATTGATCCTTTTGAGGAGAAGGAGATTAAAGAGGCCGTTTGGGATTGTGACGGAACTAAGAGTCCGGGTCCGGACGGGTATTCCATTCTTTTCTTCAAGAAATGTTGGAACATTATCAAAAATGAAGTGGTGGCATGTTTTAGAGACTTTCATTCGGGAGTTGTTCTTTCCAAGTCGATTACGTCTTCTTTCTTAGCTTTAATTCCTAAGTCGGAAAATACGTTAGGCTTGGATGATTACCGACCCATTTGTTTGATTGGATGTATTCATAAAATCATTTCTAAGGTATTAGCGGGGAGATTAAAGAGGGTCATTGGAAGCATTATATCTAAGAATCAAAGCGCTTTTGTTCCCGGGAGACAATTAGTGGATGGAGTGTTAGTCGCGAACGAGGTGGTTGATTTTTCTATAAAAGAGAAGAAGGGATGCTTACTTTTCAAAGTAGATTTTGAAAAGGCGTATGATAAAGTCAATTGGAATTTTCTTCGTGCTATGTTGGTTAGGATGGGTTTTTGTGAAAAGTGGATTCGGTGGATGAATGCGTTGGTGTTTCGTAGTAATATGTCGGTGATGGTGAATGGTAGCCCAACCAAGGAGTTCAAGGTAGAGAAAGGTTTAAGACAAGGTGATCCGTTATCACCGTTTTTGTTTGTGATTGTTACCGAAGCTTTGAGAGCTATGGTGAATATTGCGGTTTTAAATGGAGATTACGCGGGGGTATCTTTGAATGGTAGGAGCTTCATAGATGTTTTACAATTTGCGGATGACACGTTATTGTTTGGGGATGGCTCTTGGTCCCATATTTGGGCCATAAAGTCGGTTCTTAGAGCTTTTGAGATGGTGTCGGGTTTGGGGATTAATTTTCATAAAAGCAAGCTTATCGGTATCAACATATCTCCTAATTTTATGGATGTGGCGACTAATTTTCTTGGTTGTAGGAGGGAAGATAAGGAATTCATTTTCTTAGGCTTACCAATAGGTTGCAATCCTAGAAGACATTCAACTTGGATTCCGTTATTGAACAAAATTAGAAAGAGATTGGCAAGTTAGAAAGGGAAATTTCTTAGTTTCGGGGGAAGGATCACTCTAGTCAAGGCGGTTCTTAGTAGTCTTGCAATTTTCATGTTGTCCTTTTATAAGGCTCCTAAGAAAGTTGTTAAAGATATTTGCAAAATCCAAAGCAATTTCCTTTGGGGATGGTCGGAAGGGAAGAGGTGTGTCCATTGGATGAGATGGGATGATGTTTGCCTTCCGATGGAGAAGGGAGGGTTGGGGGTAAAACGTATTGAGGAGTTTAATTTGGCGCTTCTTTGTAAATGGAAGTGGAGGATTATCAATCGGCCGGATTCTCTATGGTACGGGGTTTTGAAAGCGAGATATGGGGACGTTTGCCTTAGTGTGATTCATGGTGGAGATAGTGTCAAGGGGAATAAACATGGTTCGGCTTGGTGGGGGGATTTATTGTCTTTGAATTCAATCTCTCCGATAGGTTTCTTCAATGGTAACTGTAATTGTGAGGTGGGAAATGGTTTGGCAACATCCTTTTGGCTTTCGAATTGGACCGGTCGGGGAGCGCTTAAGGAGCTTTTTCCTCGCTTGTTTTCTGAATCTATTTTGCAGGTGGTTACTGTTGCTATTATGGGAGGTTATACAAATGGAACATGGTTTTGGGGTGACTTTGGGATCCATATTTTACAGCAGCAGCTTAGGTCTTTGCGGCAGCAGCCGGCTGTGTTGGCTGGACAAGCTGTTTCAGCACAGCTCTTTAGGACTGCCAGCAGCGCTTTGCGCGTTGATGATGCTGTTTCGATACAGCGGAACGAAGCGGTTCAGCTTACGCCTAATTCTCGCGAGGTGCAGGTTTTGGGGGGTCAACTGTATGCGGTGGTGGGTGAGTTTTCTTGCAATGGAAATAAGAAGGATAGGTACAGTTGGCAAGTGGACTCGGCGGGTGTTTTCTCTATTAAAAGTTGTTATGAGGTTATTAATTCTAGGAATTTACCGTTTGGACCGGAAGGAGAATTTGATAAGGTGTTTGGTTTAATTTGGAAGATGGAAGTTCCGATGAAGATTCAGGCTTTTGGTTGGAGGAGTTTTATGGATAGGCTACCGACTAAAGGGGCTCTTGCTAAAAGAGGTATCATTTCTAGCGATCTCTCTTCTTCTTCTTGTGTTTTCTGTAATAACAGTATAGAATCTTCGGAACATCTGTTTATGTTTTGTCATATAGCGGAGTTAGTTTGGAGAGACATAGCGGATTGGATTGGTTTTGTCAATCATAAGGCTAAGTCTTTAAAGGAAAGTTTTCTAGACTGGTTTTGTTTTGGGAGAAAGGTTAAAGTTCGGAATGGTAAGGAGAATGTGGTTTGGTTGGCGGTTATTTGGTCTTTGTGGACGGTTAGAAATGGTATTGTTTTCCGAGGAGATTCTTGGAATATTTACGACATTGTGTGGGGGATAAAAGCGATGGTTTGGCGGTGGGCTTATGTGGGTAAAGTCATGCTACACAATTGTAATTTTTACGAGTTTAGTAGGAACCCCATTTTCTATTTGTCGTAAAGCGGTTGCGAGGTTTTGTGTGTTTTCGTAGCTTGTGGTATGAACCTGTTGTTGCTGGCTGTGAGAACTTTGGTTTTCCTTTTATATATATACTTTCCTCTTGCTGTTAAAAAAAAAAATGTCGAAGAGTTATTTGTGTAAGGAAATCCATCTTTTTCATATCGCTGGAATGCTGCAAGTAAATTGTTGGAAAAAGTTTTCAGGGTTCAAATAGGTAGAGAATTTTTTTTTTCCATGATGTTTGATTGAATTTGAGATAGATAAAATATATAATATTTTATTATTTATTTTTGGTATTTATTGTTAATACATGTAAAGATGTATTAAAAACAAGACACAAACATCCCGATTTTAATTTTATATTAATAACACAAATTTATAATATTTTATTATTCTGTATTATTGTAGTTAGTAGCATATTTGAAAAATATTTTTAGTTATAAGTTATATTCGATTTTTTTATGTTGGTGATATGCTATATATTTTTAAATGTCATTGATTTTATAATAATGATTATATATCAAAACAATCAAGGTTTCTTGAATTATCTAATAAAAAAATGAATTTATTCATGCGGACGCACGAGTTTTCTCTTAGTTTTGGTTAAAAATTAATATAACATAAAAACATGTATCCACAAAATAAACAAACATGGGTGTTTGGTGATTCCTCAAAGCAAAAATAGCACAAAACCAAGAGTCATTCTCAAGATTTTGATCATGATGTGTTGCATAAATGTAATATATATATATATATATATATATATATATATATATATATATATATATATATATATATATATATATATATATATATATATATATATGAAAATTCTCCATATATGAGAGACTATATAGTATATACGGTCGGATACATAGCGGAGTCTTCTGGTCAACAAAAGAAAATTTAGTCTCTCATTCTATGCAAAAGATTGCTCACTAAAACTAGTTTCACAAACATCTTTTTTTATTGAGAATAATAATAATAATAATAATAATAATAATAATAATAATAATAAAATAAAATAAATATTTTAAGATTGGTTTTATTATTTCGCGAATCACAGTGAGTTAAAAGTTAACGATAATAACGACTTGGAGGGAAATAAAAGCTATAAAACGGAATTGCAAATCACACAGTAACTACCTCACTTTTCCAATTCTCTCTCAATCAATCTCACTCTTTCTTACAGTCTCTCTCTCTTTTGCTCTGAAATGGGAATCAATAAACTTGAGGATCTAAGGTTGCAACAACGTGACATCAAGACGTGAGTTTTCATTCCCTTCTCTCAACTCTTTACTTTTCATTCCCCATTCTTGCATTTCTTGTGAATTAACTGTGATGTGATGATGATGATGATGATGATGCAGACCGAAGCTATCAATAAATCAAGCAGAATTCCTACTTCGCTTCCACAGAGATCTTGAACGGATACGAATTGACAATGATATGTGTTTCGCCAATGTCATCAAGTGCATTCGACGTTCTTCAGATGAGACAGTTGCTATCAAGATTCTAACCATTCCTCAACACCAGCAAAAGAACGGAATTCCATCCACCATTTTGAATCACGCCTCTATCCTCAGAGATTTGAACCATCCCAATATCGTCAGGTCAATAATTTGTTTTCTTCAAATCAAGTTTTGATCAATAGATTTATATATATGTTTGATGTGTGTGATATGATATCTACAGCTTGTTGCAAGTTCTGGCTACTGAGAAAGATGTGTATCTTGTTTTTGATCATGTTGACCTAAATCTTGAAAAATACATCACCAATCCCGTGCTTAGCATTCACACTTTCGAAAGAGTAACTCATCTTTATACTAAACTAAACTATTGTTTCTATACTGTAGTTGTGCTTTGTTTTATATCTCAAATTTCTTCTACATTTTGTGTTTGCAGTCTGTTCTACGTCAAGCTCTTTCTGGACTGGCGTACCTTCACTCTCACAACATTGTACACACAGATATCAATCCTTTTAGTATTCTCTTTCAATACAACAACCTAGGTGAATCTCCTATAGTGAAGCTATGTGGTATTTGTGCACCCAAAACTTCTTTTCATGTATGATACTATATACTTTCTCTTTTTTACATTGTTAAAAAGAATCCAGGATGGTTCAAACCATGCAAAGTAATGCTGTTGTAATTTTGTTTTCGATTTGCAGAAGGCTCATCCTAGCTATACAGCACCTGAACTTTTGATGGGCTCAACCAATTACTCAACTGCAGCTGATATCTGGTCTATGGGCTGCATATTTGCTCACATCGTTAAGCGCCAACCGCTTTTCAATGATATAGACATGCATAGGGTATTGGCTGAGATATTCTGGTAATTTCATCAAAACACAATAACTATTTCTATGCTCTCTCTGCATGTATTAACCAAACAAAACTAATTAATTGGATATTTTCTATGTAAAGTTTGTTTGGTACCCCAACAGAAGAAACTTGGCCTGGGGTGTCGTCAATATGCAATTTTATTGGAGCATTTAACCCTCCAATACAGCCAAAGGTATTCATTAATGTTCTGATTTTTATCAATTTTTTCATTTCATAAATTCAGGCCATCCAATAAGCAATGTATGGAAACTAATTGATTTTGTAGGATCTGGCTGAAGAGTTCCCAAGCTTCGAACCTGCTGGTCTTGATCTTCTTTCGGTAACTTAACTGCCTCGTACACGTTACTATTTACGTTTCTTCGAATTACTTAACTGTTTTATTGATCAACTGAAAGTTTATTTATAGCCAGTGTTTTTTTTTTGTTGGACAGAAAATGCTTTGCCTATGCCCAAATGGCAGGATTTCAGCTTATGAAGCTCTTGACCATCCATATCTTCGACATTGACCACCCATGATGAAGTTCTTGCTTTGACAACCCAAGGGCTTACTCTCTCTTCCTTTGTGTACTTCTAACAGAACAGTCTTATAGGCTCTTAGGTATCCTACTGGTATACAACGCACATGCGGTATATGAAATGTAAAAACCGTTGATTTTTAGTAATGCCTTGATCTTTCCTGGACATATATATACATAAGCATAGTTAGTTCATGTTGTGTTTTCATACGAAAAGTATCCCATTGATACGCGTAATTTTCTGTTAAATAATGTTGGAACTAATGATGCATTAAAGTGGTTTTTATGAAGTTTCTGAAATATACTTAGTAGACATCCCATAAGTGTAAATTGAGTAGGAGGCTCAAGTTCAAAAACCAAGGTTCTTTAATGAAGCAATGCATGTTGCTTCTGATTATTCATCGTTTAGCTTTCATAAAAAAAACACCTTTATGCCTTATTTGGTCTGCTTGTTTTAATTATTGAGTGTGGCATGTCTCACTGTTTTCGTTCTGCGTCCTGTTCGAGAAAATGAGCATCTTCTTGAATCCAAAACCGACTATACTTTTGATTAATTTGTGGATAGTATTAGTAGGAAAGTGAGATATGGTCTTCACACTTATCTATGGGTTGACCCATGGATTCGGCCCATCTTGATGCAAATTAGTTTCCCTAGACTGTTGTATATCTATGATCAACAAAAACAATCTGTGGGTGAGGTAGGTTGGTGCATGCGTTCTGGTTTATGATTTAAGGGGAAGGAGAATCTTTTTGTTTGTTTGACACTAGACATAATCTGATTTTGTTAAGTTGGATATAATCATAAGTCTTCAAACTAGCGGTTGTGTAGGTAAGTTTCTAGTAAAACATTTTTAAAAGATGATTGAATAATTATATGTTAAAATGATTGAATAAATAATTAATTCAATTTAACATTAACTCAATTATATTAATTAATCATATTTTAACATCATTTTTAATTTTCTTAACAAAAACTTAATTAATCAAGAGATTTATAAAATTCTGTTTTTATATTATAATAATATAGAGAAACTTTTAAGTATTTGAAATGAGTTCTCATATATTTTAGGTTTGAAAAAATGAGTTAATATCTTAAAAAGATTTAATAAATTTTTTATCTTTTTTTTAACTATTTCTTTTGTTGCCGTTTTATAAAATTAAAGTTATAAAAATAATTGTAAGATTTATTATAATTATGAATCAACGCTTAAAAGATATTATACATATTAATAATATATAATTGAAACTACGTGAATATTTATAAATTATAAAATAAATTATATTATGTTTGATATTCCAAACACATGAATTAAATTTTGATAAATTATTATGAGTTATAACTATATTAATATTATCCAACTGAAAATTGGTGTCATACAAATAAATTAATCACACTTTCACAAATATTGGTTCGACAATAAATGGAGAGAAATTCTTGCATAGAAACACCATAGATCCATATTTTTAGGAATAAACAATAAAAATAGAGAAAATTTTTTAATTTATTTTAATTTTATTTTTAATTAAATTTATGGGATAATTGAGATTATAAAAGAGAGAAAAAATTATTGATTTATTTTTTAATTAATTAAAATTTTATGATTGATTGTGTGTAAAACAATTTTAAATTTGAGAAAAAGGAATATGCACTACCTTTAAATTTTATATAAGTGTCAACTCTTAAAGGAATTTTTCATAAATGGATGTACAGTATAGAAGACATTTTAATTTTAAAAAGTATTTTTGGATAAATATCTTTTCGAACTTTTTGTTAGCACACTCTGTTATCCATTCCCGCCTCCAAACTCCAAACCGGAAAATGTCTCTCCGACTCATCTCACCACCGCCGTCTTTCCATCGCTTCACCTGTCACGCCACCACCGCTCCACCTCCTCCCCCTCCTCAAATCTCAACTGCAACCCCTATCTCTTCAACTCCACAGCCCCCGCCACTAAAATGCGCACTTCATTGCCCCCATTTCCAATCGTACGCTTCACCCTCTCCACTCCAAACAAATTATCGTCCTCTTTTCGCTCATGAATTTTTACATTTTTTTTTGAAATTTTTGATAATTGATTCAGGTGTTCGGGATGTACGCACGAGCTTAACTTACACCGTCCTGTAATTTTGGACGACGCTACCAATTTCTTTCGGAAATATGGTGTCACGGACTTCACATTCGATACTTGCAATTTGGTATCTTCATTCATTCTTCTTCTAAATTCACTAATTCAATTTCATTTTTGTACCTCAAAACTAAACATACTAAAACTAATCTTTATTTGATTTTGATTATTTGGGATTCTTTTTGCAGTGGGGTTGGAGGTGTCGAGCGAAATTGGCGGTGCGTGGTTCTTCAACCAGCCCTCTCATTGGACTCTATGAGGAGGGTACTCATAACGTAGTTGACATTCCACAATGCAAAGGTCCTGAATTTTAGTCTATTTGATAGATATATTAGATTAGAACATTGATTATAAATTACTCCCTCTAGAAAAAAATTTAGATACATTGAATAACTAATGTATTTAGACAATATATGGATCAGATACATTATCTTTTCAATGGACCAGAGGGAGTATAATATAGTGTTAAATTACTGTGATGATATACTAAGACTTATTTTAGTTAAGAAATTTCTTAAGCTACAATATAATATCTCAACTAATAACCAATATGCTACTTTCTTTTATTCCTTTAGTAAACATAGAACTAAATACTTATTTTAGTTGAGAAACTTCTTAATCTAGAAGATAATTCAAATTGGTTTTACATGTTTGTTTCATTATAAAACAAAATAAGCACGGGGTTAAGAAAATAATACATATTTGATCACTATCAATATCGTGAGTGGAATTCTGTAAGGATATATAATAATGGCTTACCAGAGTGGTTAAATAGTTAAAAGTTGTTAGAGTAGATAGTTAGTTAGTTAGTTAAGGTTGTTTTAGGTATATTTATAAATAGGAGAATACACATATAGAGATGATCATTGAGTATTCTAAATTGTAATTTGTAATCATTTGTGAATAGAGTAGTGACTCTATTGGGAAGGGGAAACCCTTGAAAGAGAGGTTTCTCTTCTATTCTCTTTTATATTTTCTCAAACCTTTCAACAAAACAATTCATTCTTTTCAATTGAATTTTTCGGTTCGTAACAAATTCTGTTGGAACTTATCTTATTTAATTGGTTTCAATCACTATGTACTTTTCTGCCATTGTGTTATGTGACTTTTTCATTGATGTTTTCTCTGGTTGACATGAAACTATATTAATTAATATTGCAGCTCATCATCCTAATATTAATGCTGCTGTGGAGCTGCTTAGACAAGGTATTTTCTTTTTTGTTATTACCTGTGTGTTTATTGTATTTTTATTTTCAGTTTCTTATATTTATTTAGCTTTTCCTCCATATTATCTTGGTATTACTGAATTAGATGTTGATCCATATCTTGAAGATGAAGGCACTGGTGAATTGCGATATGTTCAGGTGAACCATTTATAAGAAATTGAATGCCTATATGATACATGCAGTTAACTGTCGAGTTTTGAAATTAGGATAATTAACTGATGGTGGGTGTGTTTTTACAGATGGCTGTGACAACACACAGCACATCTCTTCCCGCTGCACAAAGATATATGAATGGTTGGTTTTTTGCTCTGACTCGTGAAATATGTGGAAAAATGTATTGGATATTTTATTTTAGTTAACGGAATTAAATTAATCATTATTTAATTTAAAATCATAACTTTTAGGTAAGGTTCAGGTTACATTGGTTTGGAATTCTAGAAAGGAAAATTCCCATGGTTCAGACAAACTGAATGCATTAGCAAATGTAAGCTTGCTGATTCCTTTCTACCATAATTGTCTTTACTGTAGCAGATTCTCTTGCTTGACACTTCCCTTTTATCCTAAAATGTGATGGTTCAATTGATTGATTGCAGTTTCTATGGAGAAATGGTGGGCCACAGAGCAGGCTTCATTTAATTCATTCTGTATGGGCCAACTTTCAGACTTCTGATAAAAATGTGAGTTTAACCTGTTCTTGTGAAACAGATGAATGGCTAGATTTGATTAAAATGGAAGTTATGAGGGAGGGCTCTTGGCTCGTGAACTGGTTTTGAATGCAAATCATATGGATGCTGTAGATTTAAGTCATGGAAGTTGTTGATTTATAGTAATAATTTTTCTGTGGGTTACAACTTACATCCTATGACTGCTGGAGAAAAAAGTTACAATAGAGCTTGTAGTCTTTAATTAAGTTTTATACATGTGACTGAATATAAAGTTGGACTTTGCAATTGATAATTTGGATTGATTTTTCAAATGATAATTTGGATCGATTTTGCTAATGATATCTTATGAACTGGAGGTTTAGTGGAATGATGTTGATAATACATGTTTGATGAGAAGCCTTTGAATGCTTGAGACCCTTGAACTTGATTTATCCATTTTACTAATTATGTAAAATAAGCTACTTTTATTCTAAGATTTTTTTTTTATGCAGATCTTCATAACTTTTCCAGACAATCTATGACACTATGCTTGTGCAATTGTTTTTATCAAAAGATATACCTTTGAAAAAGGTTTACTTGATGTTGCAGATAATATTTGGGAATAGATGGAGACATCTTCTTGGGGAGAGAGATTTTTGGGAACGTGTTGGTGGGATTGATGTGTCATTGGCCCCTTCTAGTTTTGGCCAGGCAAACACACGGGTAAAGGTTCTAAATCAATGGATCTTTACATTTCACATTTTGGATATGCTTTTAATAAATCTTCCGAATTAGTTCCTCTCAAAGCATGGACACAAGGCCCCAAAACCATACACATTTTACTTACATACATACATACATACTCACATGCCCAAGTATAGTCTAGCTACATCAGTAAGTATTTGAGCATATATGAAAGAAATCTTCTAGTACGTGTAAGAAACATATTTAGAAGATCTCTTACTAGTTTTAACTTATTACTTAAGTACTTTTTTTCGAAGAGTATTGTATAATAGTCTCAGATTATCAACATGAAATGAGTATCATGAATTTGTCTGTGAGGGAGACCAGAAACAACATGAAATATTTTATTATCACTAACTAGTAGCTGAAAAGAAATTGACTGCTCTGAACGAAGTGCTTCAGTTACCCAGAGTCCATGACTCCAAAGAGAAGAATTTTCTGCCCAAGCTTACAGCCAATAAACCAACCTGAGTCATACTAGCAATGATTTCTCTCTATCCTCCCAGCCTAAAAATCTTCTTCTATACACGAGTATCCATTCTAGCAAAACTAACTTGCTAAATCAGTAAGTTATTTCTGGCCTTCACTATTGTGCCCCCTTCTATCCCTTCTGGTATAAACCTTTCCTGGCCCGGGCCTTTGATCTGGGTCATTGATAAATAGGCCTTGAAATTGACCTTCATATATGGGCCCGACAATCTGGACGGGATACAATATCTGTTTTTACTTTTTAGCTGCCTGTGATTTGGAATTATCCAACCAAAAGGAAAATCACATTAATAAGATGCATGCAAACATTCGTTGATATGCACACATGTGTATACCAGTGACAGGTGTTCTCATACCACTGAGGGTTACTATGCCATTGAACCATGAAAGAACTAATACATCTTTCTTGCTTTATATTATCAGGCTTTTGACTCCTTGCTGCAGAAGTTACAGAAATATGTTCCATATGAATCATCTGTTACTGATTTGTATGCTGGAGCTGGTGTCATTGGGTTATCATTAGCTGCCAGAAGAAAGTGCAGGCAAGACAAGACCCCATAGTTCTAAACCTCTAGAATTTATTTTTTAAATCTCTGCTACATAACATAGTTGATTTGGAAGATTTATGTTTCTAGTTGTCTTACAGATCCGTCAAATGCGTTGAGATTAACAAAGAGTCGAAGGTATCTTTTGAGAAGACAGTTGGACGCTTGCCTGCCACCGTTAGCAGCAGCATCACTTGGCATCATGCAGATGCTTCAAAAGTTAGTACTGGATAGCTGAAGCCTCTTCATATATTCATGCTTTCATTTAATATGAAAATATTTTTTCTGATTCATGTAACTATCATTAGCACGACTCAAATTTTTGTATGTGTATCTCTTTCATCAATGTATGCAAAGATTGTTTACAGAAAGGATAAATAATTTTAGTCCAAGATATAAAGCATAGCGTTTCATATTTTTTTCTTGTCATACTCATTGTATGAATCCTTTGCAAGTAACAGGATCCTTTTTCGTGGCTTGTGGGCTCAGATGTTATAGTCTTTGATCCTCCTAGAAAAGGACTGGATTCATCTCTTATTGATGCATTGAAGAATATATCCTTAGTGGCCCGCAAAGCCTTGTCATCATCCGGACGGTTGTTTATTTTGTGAACTTATCACGTTTGGTCAATTTGAAAATATTTCCCTCTGTCAGTGTCTGATTTAGTGCATGTTTACTGCAGCCCAAACTCAGTCCAAGAAGAGAAAAGACCATGGATTTTACGTGCTAATGAAGCTTCTGTCCAGATTAGAAGCAAATTACCTGAGGCAGACGTTACTCCATTGGTGCCACAAACCCTTATTTATATAAGCTGTGGATGGGAAAGTTTTAAAGAGGTATTTCTGTGATCATATAGTCATATTTATTTGGATGCACTTTGTTAACTCTAAAAGTTGCTGTCCGAACAAAACTTTATCAAACATGAATTCTCTATGTTAACTCTAAAAGTTGCTGTCTGACAGGACTGCAAGTCATTATTGTCAAATAAGACATGGTATTTGGAAAAAGCTCATGGTTTTAATTTTTTTCCTGGTACTCAAAGGTATTTTTCCTTCAAATTCTCATAATTTGTTTATCTATACTTACAGTATTTATTAAATCTTACGATCTTTATTCTTGCAAAAAAAAAAAACTGGAGTTAATTAATTTTCCTTTTTACGTTGTTCCCAGAATTTCATTTTTTTGCATTTCAGCTTTGTAAACTTAAGTCTTTATATAGTTTTTAGGTTAAAGTACAATTTGGTCTCTTATCTTATTTTTTAGATTCAGTTTTTGGTCTCTTTACTATTAGAAATTTCAGTTGGGTATCTTATTTTTTTAGTTTTGATTTGGTCCCTTGACTTTTAAAAGTTTCAATTGAGTCTCTAATCTTTTATTTTTATTCTGAAACGATCTCTTAGTATGTGAAAGTTACAACACGTAGTCCTTTTTTTTTTGTTCTGAATGGTCCCTTATTTTACAAAAGGTATATCAATGTGGTCCATTTATAACTCAATTTAAATGGCGAGGACCACATTGAACCAAAAATAAAGATAAGGGACCCAATTTAAACATTTATAACTTACATGATCAAACTGAAACAAAAATTTAAAATAAAGGAACAAAAATATATTTTAACCTAGTTTTCTATAGCACTTATATTTTTAAAGTTCTATACTCTTTTGTTTCTCTGAAGATCATGCAAGTACAATGTACTGTGTCATCATGCTTGTGGAATAGTTAATACAGAATCAAATGATTCTGTTTGTACAGCTCATTAAGGATTAAGATTAATGTAATTAATTAGTTATTACTTCCTGTTCTTTTCTGTAATTAGAATCAGCATTCATGGGAAATTAATTCCCTTGATTCTTAGGTCAGATTTCTCTTTCAAATTCTGCCTTATGCAGTCTATAAATACAGCATATGTAATTCTCATCAAATAGTAGAAAATATAAAATATATTTCTATATGGTATCAGAGCACGATCTGAACCATCCCTAAACTAGTGCTGCCAAACGATGGAGGATCCCAAAGCCGATGAATCACTCAAAGTGGAGACTGGATCATTTCCGACCAGTTCACACGAAGGGCTCACTCACCTCATCACAGGCCATAAATTAAATGGTCAAAACTATACCCAATGGGTAAGGTCAGTCAAGATCTTCCTCGAAGGAAAAGGAAGGGAAGGCTACACTACAGGAGATTCTAAATGTCCCGAAAAAGGAGACAAAAACTTTCAGAAATGGAAACTTGAGAACAGCCAAGTAATGTCATGGCTGCTCAATACCATGACAAATGAAATTGGTGAAAATTTCATGTTCTATGACACTGCAAAAGAGATATGGGATGCAGTGAAAGAAACATACTCAAATGTTGACAATACATCTGTCATATTTGAGATTAAAAGCATTCTTCATGACCTTCGACAGGGAGAATCTTCTGTTACTGAGTATTTTAATATACTTAACAAACACTGGCAGCAACTCGACGTATATGAAGAGGTTACATGGTGTTGTACAGAAGATCAAAAGAAGTATAAGGAGCTGGTGGAAAAAGATAGGATTTACAAATTCCTATTAGGGCTAAACAAGGACCTAGATGAAGTTCGTGGAAGGATCCTTGGAACCAAACCACTTCTCAAAATTCGAGAAGCCTTTTCAGAAGTGAGAAGGGAAGAAAGCAGGAAGAAAATCATGTTGGGAACACCCAACTCAGTTTTGTACAGCGAGAGCTCTGCAATGGCAGCAAGAGGGAATCAGCCCCGGCCACCACAAAAGAAAACCCGCCCCTGGTGTGACCACTGCAAGAGACCAGGCCACACAAAGGAAACATGTTGGATCATACATGGAAAACCTTCGGAGACCAAATTGTTCAAAGGCAAGGAGGGCAGAGGTAACACAGCATTTAACAATCAAGAAGCTGAGGTATACTCTAACTCATCTCCTTTTAGCAAAGAACAAATGCAGGCTCTTCAAAAACTCCTTCAGCAAACCATGTTAACTGCAGAAAAAAATGGTATTGCTGTAGTGGCTCAAAGAGGTAATTACTTACATGCTCTAAGCACTATTAAGGAAAAAACATGTTGGAAATAGAAAAAATACATTGTATGTTTTCCATTAAAAAGAGCATTTAAGTTTTAGGTTCATGTATATTTAGATTCATGCATTTAGGAAGTTGGACTATTATTTATTTCTCCTTGTAAACATAATATGTAATTAATTATATAGTGTATAAATATTATGGATGCTGAGTGCTTTACTCACTCAAGCACATTCAGAACACTTTGATTTCTATTTTTCACATGGCATCAGAGCTCCTAATCTAGAGGACTCTACTTCCGCTAATATCAGTATTTAGAAATCTGACCGGGCACTTTTATGCTGTCAGAACCCTTAAATCTTGACTGGGCAACACGTGCTGTCAAGTTTTTTCAATTAAACGCTATCTATACTTTTCCGGCAGCCGTCCGTACTGTTTCATACAGTTTTCTGCAGCCGTTGGTACAATTCTGCACATTTTTCAGCCGCTGTTTACACCGTTCCAGCCGCTATCTACACCGTTCCAGCCGCTGTCTACACAGTTCCAGCAACTGTCTGCAAGTTCCAGCCGGTGTTTGCAAGTTCCAGCCGCTGTCTGCACTGTTCCAGCCGCTGTCTCTGCATTTTCTGGTATGGAAAAATCATCAAGTAATTGTAGTGTGGCGTATTCTGGTAAGCTTCCACTCTCATTTGGATTTCATGTCTCAGAAACACCTTCTCATTTATTTTGGATATTAGATTCAGGAGCCACAGACCACATGACACCCTCTTCAAAACAGTTCTCCACGTATTCCCCTTGTCCCAGTAATAAAAAAATTTCTACTGCTGATGGTACTCTTGTAACTGTAGCCGGCTTTGGAGATATTCAAATAAATCATTCTATAACCTTAAAAAGGGTTCTCCATGTTCCGAAGCTATCCATGAACCTTGTCTCCATACAAAAACTTACAAATGATTTATCCTGTAGTGTGACTTTTTTTAATGATTGTTGTATATTTCAGGATAAGGACTCGGGAAAGACGATTGGACGTGCTAGAGAAAGGAATGGCCTTTACTATCTTGAAGAACCAGGTCACTGTACAAATGTCAACTTGTCTCACTCATTTATGTCAGAGTCAATACTCTCCAAAAAGGAAAAAATCTTTCTTTTTCATTGTCGATTAGGTCATCCTTCTTTTGGAGTCATTAAAGTTTTGTTTCCGTCTTTATTCAATAAGGTAGATATTGAAAGTCTTCATTGTGATGTGTGCGAGTTTGCTAAACATAAGCGTTTACCATTTCCATTAAACAACAAAAGAAGTCTTTCCCCTTTCTATCTTATTCATTCAGATGTTTGGGGTCCCTCTACTAATCCAAATGTAACAGGTGCTAGGTGGTTTGTGACTTTTATAGATGATTGTACCCGGGTTACTTGGGTATTTTTACTCCAAAACAAGTCTGACGTCAGTACTGTTTTTCCAAAGTTTTTCTACATGATTAAAAATCAATTTGGAGTAAACATTAAAAGACTTAGGTCTGATAATGGAAAAGAGTACTTCAATCATGTTCTTATTTCTTTCTGTCAAAAAGAGGGAGTTGTCCATGAGTCTTCTTGTGTTAAAACACCACAACAAAATGGAATCGCAGAAAGAAAAAATGGGCATCTATTAGACCAAACCCGAGCACTATTGTTCCATAAAAATGTTCCCAAATATTTATGGGGGGAGGCCGTTCTCACTAGCACATATCTTATTAATCGATTACCCTCTAGAGTATTAGGGTTCAAGAGTCCTATGGATGTTCTTTCTTCCTTCTATCCAAATTTGTCAACAAGTAGTAATCTCAAACCTCGAATCTTTGGGTGTGTCTCATTTGTCCATGTGCATAGTCAAGACAGGAAAAAACTCGATCCTAGAGCCCTAAGATGTGTTTTTGTCGGTTATTCCTCTACTCAAAAGGGATATAAGTGTTTTCATCCTCCATCTAAAAGATTCTTTGTGTCGCGGGATGTAACCTTCCATGAAGAGGAACCGTACTTCACTCAACCTTATCTTCAGGGGGAGAGTTTTAAGGAAGATAAGCTTGAAAGTCTCGATCTTTCTGGTCTTGAGTCAAATACACTTAATTTGTCTAGTAATAAGTCAAATACATCTGGTCATGACTCAAATACACTCAATCTCCCTGGTCTCGAGTCAAATCCACCTAATTCTTCCAGTTTCGAGTCAAATAGACCCGATATTTCTGGTTTTGAGTTAAACACACTTGTACCAAACCCATCTGAGCCTGAAGAACTGGGAGTTGAGTCAAATCAATCAAATATACCAGTAGTTGAACGTGAACCTGGAGTGGATGTGAGATATGGAAAGAATCTGGTTTACATGAGAAAGTCAAAGGCCATTCCTGAATCGACACAAGTTCAAGAGCCTGACTCGACTCCTTCAAATGAGGTAATTAATTCTTCTGAATTGCAGGATAAAATTATGACTCAAACAACAGATGATGACCTAGACCTTCCAATTGCTATTAGGAAAGGTAGCAGAAAATGCACCAAACAACCTTTATATCCCCTTTCAAACTATCTTTCTTTTCAAAAATTCTCACCTACCCATAGAGCCTTCCTTACAAACCTTAACGCTACTTCCATACCTACTAATGTTTCTGAGGCATTGTCTGATGAAAAATGGAAGCAAGCCATGAATATTGAGATGGACGCACTGAAGAAGAATGGAACGTGGGAGATAGTGACTTTACCAGAAGGAAAGAGGCCAGTTGGATGCAAATGGGTGTACACGGTAAAATATAAGGCTGATGGATCAATCGAAAGATATAAAGCCAGGTTGGTTGCCAAAGGGTTTACACAAACCTATGGAATTGACTACTCAGAGACATTTGCACCGGTTGCGAAGATGAATACAGTGAGAGTAATTTTGTCACTTGCTGCCAATTATGGTTGGAATTTACAACAATTTGATGTGAAGAATGCTTTCCTACATGGGGAACTTGAGGAGGAGATTTATATGCAGGTACCACCGGGGTATGAAAAAAATGTGTCTGACAATACAGTTTGCAGGTTGAAAAAGGCGTTATATGGCCTAAAGCAATCACCTCGAGCATGGTTTGGAAGATTCACTAAGGTTATGACATCCTTGGGGTACAGGCAAAGTCAAGGGGATCACACCTTGTTCATCAAACACTCGCCACAAGGGGGAGTAACAGTTTTGTTAGTATATGTGGATGACATTATAATGACTGGAGATGATTGGAAGGAGCAACAGATCTTGAGTCATTGTTTGGCTAAGGAGTTTGAAATAAAAGCTCTTGGAAAGCTGAAGTACTTCTTGGGAATCGAGGTGGCACATTCCCGAAAAGGCATTTTTATATCACAACAAAAATACATTACAGATTTACTCAAAGAGACAGGAAAAACAACGTGTAAACCAGCGAGCGTTCCTATGGATCCAAATCTTAAATTGGGTAATACAGAAGAAGATGTTGCAGTAGATAAAGAAATGTATCAACGTCTAGTTGGGAGATTAATTTACTTGTCTCACACTAGACCTGATATTGCATATGCTGTAAGTATGGTTAGTCAGTTCATGCACTGTCCTAAAGAGATCCATTTACAAGCAGTTCATAGAATCCTGCAGTATCTCAAGGGAACTCCAGGAAGAGGGATTTTGTTCAAAAGAAATGGAAATACAACACTTGAGGCCTACACTGATGCAGACTATGCAGGATCAATTGTTGATAGAAGATCCACTACAGGGTATTGCACCTTTCTTGGAGGAAATCTTGTGACTTGGAGGAGTAAGAAGCAAAATGTAGTAGCACGTTCTAGTGCTGAAGCTGAATTTCGAGCCATGGCACAAGGCATTTGTGAATTACTTTGGCTTAAAATTATTTTAGAAGATTTGAAAATCAAATGGGAAGGACCCATGAAGCTCTACTGTGATAATAAGTCAGCTATCAGTATAGCACATAATCCAGTTCAACATGATCGAACTAAGCATATTGAGGTTGATAGACACTTCATTAAGGAGAAGCTTGACAGCGGGCTGATTTGCACCCCATATGTGTCCTCACATGGGCAACTTGCGGATATTCTCACAAAAGGATTGAGTTGCTCAAATTTTGAACGAATTATATCCAAGCTGGGAATGGAGAATACTTATTCACCAGCTTGAGGGGGAGTGTTGGAAATAGAAAAAATACATTGTATGTTTTCCATTAAAAAGAGCATTTAAGTTTTAGGTTCATGTATATTTAGATTCATGCATTTAGGAAGTTGGACTATTATTTATTTCTCCTTGTAAACATAATATGTAATTAATTATATAGTGTATAAATATTATGGATGCTGAGTGCTTTACTCACTCAAGCACATTCAGAACACTTTGATTTCTATTTTTCACAAAACAAAATCATGGATTGTTGACTCAGGGGCTTCAGATCACATGACTGGTGATTTTACTTTGTTTAGTAGTTATTCTCCATGTCCCTATAACTATAATGTTCGAATAGTTGATGGTACACATTCTAAGGTCATGGGTAAAGGGTCAATTGTCATTTCACCAAATATTACACTTGACTCTGTTTTGTATGTGCCTAAATTGGATTGTAACTTGCTGTCTATTAGCAAGATTACAAGAGATTTGAAATGTGTTACTAAATTCTTCCCTAACTTGTGTGAATTTCAGAATTTGGAGTCGGGGAAGACGATTGGCAATGCTGAAGAGTGTGCTGGACTCTACCTCCTTCAAGTGGAAAAATCAGAAGCAAAACTCAAGAATAATTATCATGTTGCAGCTGTAGTTTCAAGTGATGATAATCCTGTAATGATGTGGCACTAAAGATTAGGCCACCCAAATTTCATATACTTGGAAAAAATGTTTCCCTCTTTATTCAATAAAAACAAGGAATATTTTCGGTGTGAAATTTGCCAATTGTCTAAACATACCCGAAACCATTACCCACCCCAATCCTATAAACCCTCCAAACCTTTTTCATTAATTCATAGTGATGTATGGGGACCATCACGAGTCCGCAACATTACAGGCTCGAGATGGTTTGTCACCTTTATTGATGATCACACACGTGTTACCTGGGTGTTTCTAATGAAGGAAAAATCAGAAGTAGGGAGAATATTTGAAATTTATCATAAGATGGTACAAACACAATTCCAAAGCAATATTCAGATACTTAGAACTGACAATGGTCGTGAGTATTGCAACCTTGCTCTAAATTCCTATCTTCAAAAGGTTGGAATTGTTCACCAAAGCTCGTGTGTGGACACCCCCCAACAAAATGGAGTAGCGAAAAGGAAGAATAGACACCTTTTGGAAGTGACTAGATCAATCATGTTAGCCACAAATGTCCCACAACACTTTTGGGGAGAAGCTGTCCTTTCCGCAACTCACCTTATAAATCGAATGCCCTCCCGTATCCTTAACTTTAAGACCCCACTCTCCACACTTCAAAACCTATTTCCAACCAGCAAAATATTTTCCTCTATTCCATTAAAAATATTTGGATGCTCAACTTTTGTCCATAACCTCAACCCTCACCGAAGCAAATTAGACCCAAAATCCATCAAATGCATTTTTCTTGGTTACTCCCCTCACCAAAAGGGATATAGGTGTTACTCTCCCCATACCAAAAAATTTTACCACACTATGGATGTAACCTTCTTTGAAAATCAACCCTATTACACCAAAAATGGTATTCAGGGGGAGCATATCGTAAATTCAGAATACCAACTTTTGCCTCTTGAACTAACCGAACATGACAAAATCTTACCAGACCAAACCGACAACACTCAATCAGCCGAACCTATGTCTAAACCAGCTGGAAAATTACCAGAACAAACCTCTAACATTCAGCCGAGTGAAAGGACAAATGAAGTTATGACGGAAACAGGACCAATTATAATCTCAACCACATCTCAACAGGATTGTGATCCAAAAACAGGTAATTGGAAGGGTTTTTGTTATAAAAGGAGGAAGGAGGTAGAGTCAAGCATATCTCCAATGCAAGGCCATGAGTCAAACCAGGCTCTAGAAAATGAAGTTCCCACAGGTAATATTCTTCCTAACTCTGAACATGTTGATACAGCAGATATTGATATTCCTATTGCTATGAGAAAAGGGGTTAGAACTTGCACTAAACACCCTATTGAAAAATATATCTCCTATGGTAAACTATCACAAAGTTACAGGTCCTTTGTAGCAGCTGTTGACAACATAGAAATTCCAAATAATATTCAAGAAGCATTGCTGAAACCTGAATGGGCAGCAGCTGTAACTGAAGAAGTTCAAGCACTTGTAAGAAATGGCACATGGGAGATCACTGCTATACCAGAAGGGAAGAAAGCAGTAGGATGCAAGTGGATATTTTCAATTAAACACAATGCTGATGGGAGTATAAACAGGTACAAAGCTCGGTTGGTTGCTAAGGGATTCACACAATCATATGGGGTGGATTATGAGGAGACTTTTGCACCTGTTGCGAAGCTCAATTCTGTCCGGGTTCTACTATCTCTGGCAGCAAATCTAGATTGGCCCCTACACCAACTAGACATAAAGAATGCATTTCTAAATGGAGAGTTAGAAGAAATCAGTTTCTCAAAGGAAGTACACTTTGGATTTACTTCAAGAAACAGGTATGCTTGGATGCAAAGCTGCCAATACTCCCATAGAACAAGTAAAAAGGAGTGAAGACGAGGATGTACCAGCTAATAAAGATAGATATCAAAGTCTAGTAGGAAAACTAATCTATCTAACACACACCAGACCGGACATTGGTTTTGCTGTAAGCATGGCTAGTCGTTATATGTCAAATCCAACTGAAAATGACATGAGAAATGTGAACAGAATTCTCCAATACCTAAAAGGTACGCCGGGCCGAGGACTTTATTTTCAAAAGAACTCAAACAGAGGTATTGAAGTCTACACCGATTCTGATTGGGCGGGATGTTTATCTGACAGGAAATCGACTACAGGCTACTGCACATTTGTATGGGGTAATATGGTAACTTGGAGAAGCAAGAAACAATCTGTTGTGGCCAGGAGTAGTGCAGAAGCTGAATTCAGAGCTATGTCACAAGGTATTTGTGAAGGAATTTGGCTTAAGCGAATGCTAGATGAGATCAAAATTCCTACCAATCACCCCATGAAGATATTATGTGATAACAAGGCTGCTATTAGCATTGCTAAGAACCCGGTACAGCATGATAGAACAAAGCACGTGGAGATAGACCGACACTTCATCAAGGAGAAAATTGATCATGAAGTTATAAGTGTTAACTATATTCCATCATGCCAGCAAACTGCAGACATTCTAACAAAAGCCCTTTCAAGGAACATATACGAGAATATCAGATCCAATCTGGGTATGATAGACATCTACCACCCAGATTGAGGGGGAGTGTGGAATAGTTAATACAGAATCAAATGATTCTGTTTGTACAGCTCATTAAGGATTAAGATTAATGTAATTAATTAGTTATTACTTCCTGTTCTTTTCTGTAATTAGAATCAGCATTCATGGGAAATTAATTCCCTTGATTCTTAGGTCAGATTTCTCTTTCAAATTCTGCCTTATGCAGTCTATAAATACAGCATATGTAATTCTCATCAAATAGTAGAAAATATAAAATATATTTCTATAATGCTCATAGCTATTCCTTTATTTTCTGGTGCATAATCACAGGCGTAGTTGTGTTTTGGTGTGTGTGGGAAAGAATGAGGGAGAGCTTTTGACCTAATGTAGAGTCTTTAGATGGGGGAGAGCATATTCATATAGTTAGACTTGTGAAACATTATTACTATTAAGATCCTATTGTTCCACCCGCATTAGTCCATACTTCAAATGTCCAATTTTGTGTATGGGAGGAGGTCTGTTGAGAGTCCCACATCACGTAGAGACAAATGACCTAAGTAGTGCTTTTAAGGTTTGAAATGTCCTCACCCCACAAGCCGGTGTTGTGGGGTTGATTTAGAATTTTAGACTCAACTTAAGTTTTAAGATGATATCAAAGCTTATCCTAAATTTGTTATTGGGCCTAAATCTATATTATTCCACTCGCATGCTCCATATGTCTTCCCCTGGATGTGATGGTATGCTGAGATCCCTGTTATCCCATCCACATTAGTCCATGCTTAATCTGCGCAACTTGTGCGTGAGGGGGTGTATTGAGATTTGAGAGTCTCACATTGTTTAAAGAATGCCTCAGTAGTGCTTATAATGCTTGAGCAGCCCTGACCTTTTAAGCCATTTTGAGGTGTTGAGTAAGACCCAGCCCAATTTCTAAGAATCACTAAATAAAGAATGCGAATCATGGGGACACCTGGGAAACTTAATATTGCATTTGGACAGATAAGATGTATACTTGAACTCAATTTGTTTCTAACAGTACTGACGAGTGAGCACTCCCCCACCCTTTACAGTCTCCTCTTTTCTCCAGATAACACTACAATATACTATTATTATGCCTGGGAAGTGCTAAACATCTCATGTTTATATCACATTTGATCCGTCAAACATAGTGATGGACTAATCTGAAAGTCATGCTGGTGCAACCTAAATTTAACTTGATATCTGTTATTCAAATCTTACGGCATACAGGCTGTGTGTCTTTACTCTAAACATTGAACCAATGTAACAAAGTTGACCGCTAATTGTTAGTTCATATTTTAATTTGAGCTACAGGATGGTTCCTAAAGACAGTGTTTTTCCCATCTCCATATAATGTATTCTATACATATTATCCATGCCACGTTCCATGGAGCTTTTTCCTCCTCAAATTAATATTTTATACAATTGAAGTTTTTTATCTATAAAAATAAATTTTGGACACAATGTGCGTGCGGTTGATTGGGTATACTATTATAGATTCCCCTCCTCCCCAAGTTAAGATATTAATTTGTCCCTTGCCAATTGTTTGCAGCATTGAAATTCTGGCAGTGTTCAAGAGGGGCCCTCAGATAAAGAAACCAGGAAAGAAAAAGAAAAAACATGTGCAAGGAGGTGCTAGACATAAATGAGCACATGAGTCAGCACCGTCAAATTTTGCGTCGAAGAAAGAAACCGATAAATTTAATAGCAGTTTCATGTTTTGTACTGATCGAAAAAAGGAATTTGTTATATCATTTGATAAATTCTATAGAAATAATTTAATGGATATAGTTTTTCATCGCATTTGTATCATATCCATGTCCAAAATGTTGATTTAAGAATACAAAACTGAGGAATAACACTTATGATTTTAATAAACCAATTTGGCCCAAAAAAGCTGCTGGCCATTCAATGACTGGGAAAGCTTCAATTTCTCTTCTGTCTGCTTTTAGATTTCGCCAGGTGAGGAAAGACTGTCAGAATGTTGTAGGCCAATAGATCTTGTCTGGTCAAAATCCCAACAACAGGGGATACCTGTGAGATGACTTGATAAGGTTAGTCATATATGTTCATTTTCGAATAATTAAATATTATCCATGAGTTTAATATTGCTCCTCATATGCCACTAGGAAATAATATATTAACATTTCTAATTTGTGTTAAATATACTTACCCCCGATGCTTGGTATTTCGGAACTACAAGCAGATGTCGAAGTCCAACTTGCCTGAAGAGGATCATCGCTTTTGCTACTGATATGCTCTCTAGCACAGTAAATGGAGTTGTATTGGTGAGAGGATGTAGATCAACAAACATCTCCATTTCTTCTCTCGTTATAGCCACCTCTTCAATTTTCCCTTCTCTCTCAGCCAGCTCTACCCAGGTAAATTTCTGTCTCACTTCCCATTCCTCTGTTCTTCTTCTCTCTTTCAAGAAGAACTTCTTCTTTAATGCTTGAATAAGGTGTGCTCTTAGAATTAGTCCATGCAATTCTGTTGCCCCGTTGGCCTGTCCTACTGGCGGTACTACCCCATCGTCCATCACTGGGAAACCATTATGTGTAGTGTTTTTCAATACATCTACTATCTTTGCTACCTTTTCTACTCCCTGGAGGGAAATCACTGCCGGTTTTACATCTACAAGCTCGCCAACGGTGAGGTTTCTCATCCATGATTCAGGATTTGCATCCATGAAAGGAAGGCCTTTCAAATGCAGTATAATCTCATAGATGCTAGGGTTGAAGCAGTCTCCAACAGTTTTGGCTATTAGGAGAACAATCATTGTTATTGGTAGTAGGAGAAGATTGCTAGTAAGTTCAAGGAAGATCACACAAAGCGACACAGTCATCCTCATGGAACCAGCCATGAGGGAGGCTGCACCAAGTACTGCAAACAATCCTTGGTCAATTTTCGTATGAGGTCCCATAAACATACCAAGAAGGCGGCCATAAGCCGAGCCCATAAGGATGATTGGGAGGAAGAGTCCAGTTGGCACAGCAATTCCGAAAGTAATTAGTCCTAATATGCAATATAGCACAAAAAAAATTATGAGGGAGGAGGGTTGGTATTCATGAGGCGTGTTTGTTGAGAATATGTTTCGAACAGCATCGTCATTAGTGGTAAGCAGAAGAGTAGCAAGATCGTTGTACTGGCCAGGTGGGCAATTGAATTGTTTAAAATTTCCAGACCTTCCATTGGTGGGGCAAACGGATTCTGCGTCTCTAAGCGATGAATCACATGGGGTGCATTTTGCTAGGAATGGGAGACCATATTGACATGCTGATGTGAAGAGTACTACTGCAAGACTTAGGAGGACTTTATGCACTTTTCCTTTCCTGCAATAATCAGAGGTAGATGCTCCCTCAGTAATATTATATAATTAAGATATTACCACATGTTTACTTCATTTGACGCCTTAAATGTTTTCCTTTGCTGTTTCTTTTTTTCATTTTTTGATTGCTTTTGTGATAATAATTAATGCATATTTTGATCAAATGAATATTAATTAAAAAATCGCATTGACATTGTGATGTCATCAACAGAGTTCCACATAAACATCTCATTTGTTATGTCATCAAAATTCAGCCTCAAAATAGATAGGTTGAGAAAATGTTAGACATTTTATAAATGGGGAGACTGAAATAGTGGATTTAAATCACAAAATTAAAATCGTGAATTTAGAAATAGGAGAACCAAAATTATTAGTGAAACAAAATAGAGGGACAAAAATTACATCTAAGACTTGTTTTTTTAAATGTAAACTGTTGAGCACTTGCATGTTTATATCTTCATTGACAGCAACTGGCAAATTAATAGATTCTTTATCAGGTAATGCATGTGTTCAGTATAGAAAATGAAGTCGTGTGATTAACTTTTCAGTTATTTTTGCAACTTTTCAAGTTCATGCTATGCAATATGTTGAGACTAAGATTGTATATAATTGCTTACTGATTGATGAGATTGTAGAGTCTGAGGACCTTGTGTAGAAGATGATTATAAAGGCTTCCCAATAACCCTCCAATGATTCCAATGACTACAACCGGTAGGATATCCATCACATGGTACCTAACAGTGACATTGCTAACATCAAACATGATCAGCCCGCCTGCACCGAAAAGGCCACATTTCCCTGAGTTGCAGATTTCAATGAAGGCCCTAAGCACTACCACCACAACAGCAGTACAAAAAAATGTTCTCCATAGAAGAGCACTTCTCCACCAGGTTGCTACCTCTTCAAGGGCGAAGAGAACTCCACCAACAGGGGATCTGAAAGCTGCACAAACTCCTGAGGATGCACCGCAGGTAATAAGATCACGACGGTCGCAATCATTGTTAAAATATCGTAGCCAGCGCCATTTGATTCTGTAATTGTCAGGGCCTCCTTGGCCTAGTAAGGAAGCAATGCAGCTTCCTATATGTACCAAGGGTCCTTCTTTCCCAAGATCTAGGCCTGCTGAGACAGCTCCAATGCTTCCAATTATCTACAAAAGCAAATGTATGAGAGATATTACATGAAATAATGCTTGTACTGTGGATCTAGATAATGCTATTGACCCTCATGATTTTGTCATTCATTAGACAAATTGCAAGCACTAAATGATTGAAGTCAACAACACTTGTATCATAAATCATAATCCATCCATATGCATACTTTCCTTTTCTGCATATTATAAATCATTGCCGGGTCACCATAATTGCTCTATTATTAATTTATTATATGCATTATTGCAAAAATCAGTGCTGCAATCAATAAAACTATCTGCATCTCTTTTATGGATAGATCAACAAAATTAAGTAGAACATAAATTTATATATATTAAAATATCAATCTTTTTGAGTCCTCAATATAAAAGAAGTAATAAATTTTGGAAGTATAATCCATCTAGATAATTGGAAGCAATAAATTTCTCTCTGGAAGCATAGATCTAAAAAAAGTATTTCCCCATCTTTCAAAATATTATTTCCACATGATTTGAATTATATGCGGTCAAAAACTCGTGTAGTTGACACCGTTAAAACATTGATGACTATTTAATCAAGATTGAAATGACAAACTTGAAGTCTTGACAATCTGATGTTGATTCAAGGGTCACCTAAAAGTCAATTGCTTGAAAGATTTTGACTGCATTACAAATGAATGACCTGGGAGAATTGAAGTAGAGCAAGAAACAAGACAACCAAACATTCTACCTACCTTAACTATTAATGTTGTAGCACCAAACATGTTTGGTGTATCCACACCATTAAGATAAGCTTTGATTTCAGGTATTCCAGGTCCAGCTGCAGTTGGTGCAAAACACACACACAGAATAGCAGCAACAAATGTTAAGACGAAATTAACTCCCGCAAAATATAGGAAACCTGTCAAGTACCTGTACCATGCATATCAATGCAAAATCACTTTTTTTGAAGTCAAATTTTCTTAGAAACTAAAAAAAAAAAAGTTGCTCTAAAATCTAACCTTTCTCCATTGATGTATTGAAGAACAGCCAAAAACTTGTATCCAGCAATGTTCTCAACAGCAAGATTTATAAGTGTAGCTATAATACCAGTGAGAAATCCAACAAGAGATGCAAGTAACCATTTCAAGAATATGTATTGTAATGCTTCAACTCTTGATCTACTTCTCCATCCATGTTTGAATAAATCATTCTCATTAATCCTGCATCATTAAACAAAGTCAAAATAATGATTTATTTTTGATGGAAAATAATATATAATAATAGGCCATTATTTGAGTTCTTAGTTCTTACTCATAGTCTAAGCTTTCTATGTAGGAAACTTTTTCACCAACAAGAGCAAGTGGATTTGAAGATAATGTTCTGTTTCTCTTGATCAGTGTCTGATGTAGTGGATTATTACTTTCTGGATCCATTTCTTGTTCTTGTTCTTCTTCTCTTTCAACTTCTTCCATTTTGTTGTTTCTTGTTGCACTTTCTACAAGGTTCATAGAACTCTCTCCCATTAGAAAAACTCACAAGTTGTTGGTTGAGACAGTTAACTTATAAAGTACTAAAGCTATGTTTGTTTTGGATTAGAACAAAGTGAGACACCTAAGCTATATGAAGAAAGTGGATACCATATATGTTGCTTTCATCTTTGAAATCCATATATTTGTATGTTCTTGGCATGACTAGTTGTTTATTTTTCAAATCATGTAAACAAATATTTGTTTATTAGTATTTCAAATGAAAACTTGACAACTGTTTTTGAGTATATAGTTCCATTCCCTTTTGGAATTATTCACTTGGTAAAGCCACTTGTTCAATAGAAAATGTATGGCATAAATATAGTTTAGACTTTGGAAATTACATGATTGAGTTTAAAAGATTAATGAACAAAAGAAACTAAAAATTGTGACTAAAGTAAGGTAAATAATGAAGTTGGTTTAGAATAATCAAGGATTAATGTGTCTTGGGGCCAGAGATAGTGAAATTTGATTATTCTTTGAGATTAGTGGATATGAATGATAATTCTCTGTTGTTTAAATCATCAGACTCTAGCTCTAGCTACTGAATATATTTGCTTATTATTTTCTTAAACTTATGATTAGTTGTTGTAATTAGCGGTTAGGTTGCTATTCAGTTGCATCATAGTTAGTTTTTAATTTTTTTTATACCTATCATTTAAGTGTAGATGATAAAATATGATAATTTTCTTTCTTTAGTAATAGATAATGAGGTATATTATAATTTTCTTTGTCTTCTCCTTTTATCTTAACATGGTATCAGGTATTTTCCAATCCTTTCTTTTTCAGTTACACATCAATAGTTGATTTTTTTTTTTTGTTGATTTCTCCTCTAATGCCTCAAATTCTTACTTATTAATTTAAATGGGACTTCCTCTCTTATATTGGTTACCCCTATACTTTGATAACAATAACTATTAATTTTGGGATCGTGCTATAAAAATATTTTTGATTTCAAAGAATAAATTCAATTTTTATATGACACTTTCCTTTAACCCTCCCTAACCAATGACCTATTTCACCTAAGAAGTCGTTGCAATAACATTGACCTCTCATAATTTCAACGATCCATCTCGGATAACATTGCTAAATTAATTTATAGATTGGTAATGCAAGAAAAATCTAGAAGAATTTAGAAAACCATTTCTCCAATGGGAGATGTCTTTCAAATCTCTGACATTTAAGATGATCTAACTCGATTTTAATAAGGTACACTTGATGTATCAAATTATTTCACGTAATTTATTTCAATATGGGGAAAAATTGATAATTTTGGTCCTACACGCAATAATACTTGCGCAATTCTTTACATCTGCGACACCACCATAGACCTTTATAAATATAGAGATCAGAAAAAGTTTATGAAGTTCTTAAAGATGTTAAATGGACAAAGAAGAAACTTTCTTTGAAACGACTCGGGGCTTCAATCAAGGAAGAAATTTGTTTGTTATAATAGAACTTTAAATATTAATTTGTCAAACACAAAACAATATACTTCATCTCAAATGTCAAATGTTTTACCTGTATGTCCTAATTTTTGTACTCTTTTAAATCATATATATATATATATATATATATATATATATATATATATATATATATATATATATATATATATATATATATATATATATATATATATATAAAAAAGTGTAATTTTAGACTATGTTTGGATAGAGAAAAATAAACGGAGTGGAGCGAAATGGAGCGGAACATAGCGAAGCGGAATGGAATAAAGCTGGCATTTCATTGTTTGGGTATTTTTGTTAGAATTATACTCTCAAACCTTTGGGTAATTCCTTATCGTTAAAGATGACAATGAAGAAAAATAAGAACAAAAGTAGGATTAGGGTTTGCGAAAATTAAAAGAGAAGAAGAAAGTATTTTCTGCAGAGTTTTTCTCTGCCCATATTCACTTGCAACTGCAACTTCTGTGAATATAGGTTAATGACTTGATTACAAAATAATGAGGGTTACTCCCTATTTATAGATTTAGGTTAGCTTTCTCCCTAAGTCAAATCCCAAAACTATAAAAGCCCAAAATACCTATTTTGGAACTAAATCAAATCTAATCTATTTTAAATCTAAATCAAATCTATCTAGATCTAAAACAAATTTATGTGTAACAAACTGTTACACACTTCGACACACCTTGTGTTCGAGCAACAACCTGCTTCGACACAAAAAATTTACAAATTAACACACCACCTGATTCATTGTGTCTAAGCTATCTACATTCATCATAGCTCTTAGTCTTCTGAATATTTCGACCAACACTCCCTTCGTCATGATATCTGCAATCTGATTCTCATTTCTGCAGTGTTCCAAATTCATCTTCCCTTTAGCTACCTGCTCTCGAAGATAGTGGAATCTCATTTCGATGTGCTTGCTTCGACCATGTGCTATCGGGTTCTTCGCCAGATTGATAACTGACATGCTGTCGATCTTCATGGTAATTGCTCCATGATTTTTCCCTGTCATCTCTTCGACCAAGTTCACCATCCATGTTGCTTAACATGCCCAAAGAGAAGGAACTATATACTCTGCTTCGCACGATGATAGTGCCACTACTGGTTCCTTCCTCGAACTCCAAGCAACTGGTGCACCACCTAGCATAAACACATAACCAACTGTGGATTTTCGATCCTCAATATCACTACACCAACTTGAGTCGGTATAACCCACTAATTTGCATTCTTTTCCCTTATCAGCTGTAGGAAACAAAATGCCATAGTCGATAGTTCCTTTCAGATACCTCAGTATCCTCTTCGCCGCTGCTAGGTGCGATACCTTTGGCTTCGGCATGAATCTACTTATCATACCTACACTGTATGCTAAGTCATATCTTGTGTGATAAAGGTATCTCAATGACTCAATAAGTCTTCTGTATTGGGTTAGGTCGACATCCTCTTCATCTGGGTTCTTCGACAATTGCAATCTTGTTTCAGCAGGTGTCGAAGTCGAATTGCATTCTTCCATCTTAAATCTCTTGAGAATTTCACTTGCATATCTTCTTTGATGCATCATCAAGCCTCTATTACTCTTGTAGAATTCGATGCCAAGGAAGTATGAAATTTCTCCCAAATCCGACATTTCGAATTCCTTGCTGAGATCACCTTTAAAGCCTTCGATCTCTTTCTTGCAGCTACCTGTTATCAACAAGTCATCAACATAGAGACATAGTATAAGCAATTCACTCTTGCTTCTTCTTACATATACCCCATGTTCAGTTGTGCACTTCACAAATTCTTTCTCCCTTAGAAAATTGTCGATCTTCTTATTCCAAGCTCTTGGAGCTTGCTTCAGTCCATACAGGGCTTTATGCAGCCTGTACATTTTCTCTCTTCGCCATGTTTCACAAACCCAACTGGTTGTGCAACATAGACTTCTTCGTCTAAGGGTCCTTTTAGGAATGCACATTTAACGTCCATCTGACACATGTGCCAATTGTTCATGTTCGCCAGACCAACAACCAACCTAATCTTTTCGATCCTGGCAACGGGTGCAAAAACCTCATCGAAGTCAATTCCTTCCTTCTGAAGAAATGCTTTTTCCACAAGCCATGCCTTGTGTCGAGTCACATCACCTTTGGGATTACACTTCACCTTGTATACCCACTTCACATCAATTGCCTTCTTGCCTTGAGGCAATTCGACAAGTGACCAAGTATTGTTGTCTTCGATGGACTTCAATTCTTCATTCATAGCTTTTACCCACTTCAAATCCTTCAATGCCTCAGTTGCATTGACAGGTTCGACATCTGCGTAGAAAGCGTAATGTACCAACTCACCTTCATCATTGACTACATCATCTGATGTAATCACACATTATTGCAACCTTGCAGGCATGTGTCTTGTTCTCTGAGGTCTGCCTGGTCCTGCATCACCTTTGACCTCTTCTTGTCGAACTTCTTCTCTTTCGACTTCAGTAGCTGGTTCGTCATAAAAAATTCTCACTGAATCCTTCTTGACATTTTCAGTCCAATACCATTCTTTAAGCTCATCTATGATCACGTCCCCGCTGATCACTACCTGCTTGTTCACTGGGTCGAACAACTTGTATCCTCCAGTCGAATGATATTCTATAAGAATCATTTGACTCGACTTGTCATCAAGTTTTCTTCTTAACTGATCTGGCACATGTCTATGTGCTATAGATCCAAATACCTTCAGATGAATCAAGCTAGGCTTCACACCAGACCAACATTCTTTTGGAGTAATTCCTTCTAGCTTCTTCGTCGGACATCTGTTCAGAATGTATGTTGCAGTCGACACTGCTTCTCCCCAAAATTCTTTAGGTATATGCTTTCCTTTTAACATACTTCTCACCATATTCATGATGGTTCGATTCTTCCTTTCTGCAGTTCCATTCTGTTGTGGAGTGTAGGGTGGCACCACCTCATGTATAATCCCTTCTTTCTCACATAACATGTCGAAGTCTTTCGACACATATTCTCCACTACCATCAATTCTCAAAACCTTGAGCTTTCGACCACTTTGTCTTTCGACCATAGATTTGAACTTGGCAAATACCTAGATCACTTCACTTTTCTTCTTGATCAGGTAAGTCCATAGTTTTCGACTAAAATCATCTATGAATGTAGCAAAGTATTTGTTACCTCCATTCGAATCCACCTGGATTGGTCCACATACATCAGACTATATGACATCAAGGATTGCCTTCGACTTGTTTCCTGCATCCTTGCTGAAGCTGCTCTTGTGTTGCTTTGCCTGTACACATTCCTCACACACCTCTCTTGGAATGTCGATTTCTGGTATGAAACCATATTTCTTCTTTTCAACTCTCTGATGTCATTGAAGTTGAGATGGCCTAGTCGGTAGTGCCATATCCATTCATCTCTGCTGGCTGCAGTTGCAAGGCACTCGTGCTCCATCATATTGAGTTCGATCTTGAAGGTTCTATTCTGTGACATAGGAGCCTTCAAGATTAACTTCCCACTTGCGTCGACAACTCTCATCATCTTGTCTTCGATCAAAACCTTGTAGTTCTTTTCGACCAACTGCCCAATGCTGAGTAAGTTGCTCTTCATGCCTGGTATGTACAACACATTGGAAATTATTGACCTCTTTCCATATTTCCTCGTAATCATTACATCACCAATACCTTTAGCTGCTAGAGTATTGTCATTTGCAAATTTCACCATGTTCTTCATTGTGGGTTTTATGTTGACAAACCAATCTTTCCATCCAGACATGTGTGATGAGCATCCTGAATCCAAGTACCATTGGTCCTTGAATTTATCTTCATCTTTTGTTGTGACCATCAGCAACATCTCTTCTTCTTCTTGTTTTGCAAGCTTTGCATCATTTTCTTGACTTTTATTCTTTTCTGGACAAGCTGTCGAATAATGACCATACTTCTGACAGTTGAAACATTGAATGCGACTCTTGTCAGGCTTTCGACCACCACCTCTTCCTCTACCTGCAGCACCACCTCTTTGGTTTCCTTGGTAAGAGGGCTTCCTCTGATTCGACCAAGTTCCTTCTTGCTGATTTCGAATAGTCGAATTGTTGTAGCCACCTCTACCTTTATTTCCAGTCCAGCTTCCTTTGCCTTTCTTTTCGTTTGCTGACTGAGCCTGTAGAGCCACATCGCTCTTCGACTTTGCTGTAACTCTTTTAGCCATTCTTTGTTCATGAGATTCAAGCGTCCCTTGAAGCTCTTCTTTTGTCAAATTTGACAAGTCCTTCGACTCTTCTATGGCTACCACGATGTGGTCGAACTTAGGGGCCAAAGACCTCAAAATCTTTGAGACAACAACTCTTGTTGTGAATACTTCTCCACATATCTTGATTTGATTCACTAGTTTCGTAACCCTAGTGAAGAAATCTGTTATGCTTTCGCTATCTTGCATCTGAAGTAATTCATATGTTCTCTTGTGAGTTTGTAACCTCACCTCTTTCACCTTTTCTGCACCTCCAAAATATTTTTCAAGAATCTCCCAAGCTTCTTTTGAAGATTCTATATCACTAACCTTTTCAAAATTATCTGGACTCAGAAATTGATGGATTATAAAGAGAGCTTTATAATCTTTCTTCTTCTTCAATTCTTTATGTGCAATCTTTCTTCTTCTTCAATTCTTTATGTGCAATCTTTCTTCTTCTTCAATTCTTTATGTGCAACATTGATGGAGTCTTTGAAAAAAACCATACATGTGAGCTTCTTCAACTTCCTAAGGGGTATAAGGTCATCGGTTGTAAGTTGGTATTCAAAAGAAAACAAACAATAATAGAAAAAAGTTAAAATATTAAGGCTCGTCTTGTAGAAAAGGATCACTCAAAGTGCTTTGATTCATACATGTTCTAGATTGGCTACAGAAGGTGTCAGTATGACTGTTGTGTTTATGTTAGGAGCCTTGATGATGACTATTTTATTGTCCTGTTACTATAAGTTGATGATATGTTGATTGCTGGTAATCATTTACCTGATGTAAATGAATTGAAAATTATGCTAGGAAAAACGTTTAACAATAATTAGGTGCTGCTAAGAAGATCCTATGTAAGGAAATTCACAAGGATAAGAGGGCTTGTAAATCATGGCTATCTCTAAAATTCAATGTTGAAAAGGTGTTATACAAGTTTGACTTGAGTAATTCGAAAGATGTGGATACTCCATTGACAAATAACTTTAAGTTATCATTGAATTAATATCCAAAAACAGATGCAGAAGTTGAGTATATGTCAAAGGTTCCTTATGCTAGTGTCATTGTTTGTTTATTGCATGCTATATGTACAAACCGGGCATGCGTCATAAGGAAGTAGTGAAGTGGATTTTAAAGTACTTAAAGGGTACAACGGATCATGGTATCATGGGAATCAGATGTGGGAGCTTGTTCAACTTCCTAAGAGGAAAATAAGCCACCAGTTGGTTGTAAGTGGGTGTTCAAAAGAAAACCAACAGTAACAGAAAAAGAAGGAGAAAAGTTCAAGGTTTGTCTATAGGAAAGAGGTACTCAAAGCACTCTGATTCATATATGCTTCATATTGGCTACAAAATATGTGAGTATGGCTATTGTGTTTATGTTAGGAGCATTGATGATGACTATTTTATTTTCTTGTTATTGTATGTTGATGATACGTTTATTGCTGCTAATCATTTACATGGTGTAAATGAGTTCAAAATCATGTTGAGAAAGCAATTTGACATGAAATGCTTAGTGTTGCTAAGAATATTCTTGGTATGGAAATTCACAGGGGATAGGAGTGTTACAAAATTATGGCTCTATCAGAATTTCTATATTGAAAATGTGCTAGAAAAGTTTGACATGAGTAATTTGAAGGAAGTGAGTACTCCATTAACGAATCACTTTAAGCTCTAATTGGATCAATGTCCAAAGACAAATGCAGAAGTTAAGTATATGTCAAAGGTTCCTTATGATAGTGTTGTTGGTTGTTTAATGTATGTTATGGTTTACACTAAACCTGATTTGGAAAAAGTTTTAAGTCAATTTTTTAAGTTTATGTCCAAACCGAGCAAGCATCATTGGGAAGCTTTCAAGCGAATTTGCAAGTACTTGAAGGGTACAACAGATCATGACATCATACTTAACACTGGACATGGTGATCCTTTGGTTGTAGGGTATGTTGGTTCAGACTATACTGGTGATATAGAAGATATGATATCTACAACACGGTATGTCTTTACTTTAGCAGGATGACCTATTTATTATAAATCATTGATTCAATCCTTAGTAACCGTGTTGATAATTGAAGCAAAGTACACAACGACATGTGAAGTTGCCAAAAAAGCCCTATGACTTACAATATTGGTGAAAGAATTAGGTGTTTAGCAAGGTGGAGTTCGGTTGCATTATAAAAGTCAGAATGCCATTTATTTGGCAAATAATTAGGCGTATAATTCCAGGACCAAAAAACATATTGATGCGAGGTTTTACAAGATCAAATAGTTACTTGCATCTAGACATATATTACTTAAAAATATTCATAGTTCAAGAATGAAGATGATATGTTGACCAAGCCAGTCATCAATGACAAGTTCATGCATTGTTTGGACTTCTTACATGTCTCTCAGTGTTAAGCCGGAGATGTACCTTTCCAGTTTCCAGAATGTGGTCGTCTTGTAGGAAATCTTCATAGAGTTTGATATTCGCCAAGATGAAGATATGACTCATATTGTGGAGATTATTATGGATATTGTTTAGTATGATTCATATTGTAGAAATTATTATGAGAATTGTTGAGTATGACTCATTGGTATTGTTGAGTATGACTCATATTGGGAAGATTATTATGAGCACGTAAATAGGGTGCAGAGACTTCAAGAGTGTTATTGTAAACCGAGGTCTAGTATTACATTGCTTGTTATACTAGAACCATAATTCATCTGACATAAATAAAGAGAATTATAGTTTCTCTATAATTACATAGGTAGACACCATTAATCGAACTACAATAATAAAGATCAATCATATTCATTATCTTCTAATGACAATCCATATATTATTTATTAGGTCTTTATGGGTGTACAAAACTTGCTACCAAACATGGTCGGAAATATTTTATCACGATTGAACTATCTCTAATACTAAAAACTTAAGGACAACCATTTATTTAGACACATAAAATTCAGATCTCAGCATAAATACAACTTGAACATGTCTAATGTCATAATCAAGAAGAGATAAATGACTAATATAAAAATAGAAAAACATATAAAAAGAACATTTCAATATTTAGAATAGGATAGAACATGAAAATCTGAAATCTCTAATTGTCATTCTGCCATCTCCATGTGAGATAAGGACCCTCATTTAAGCCACTTCCTTCACGCCACGTTCCCTCCTTTCATTATCAACTGCCTCTTCACCATCACCAAAGGCCAACTTATCAATATTATTAATAATTTCTTTTTGGTAATGTCCTCTCACGATTTTCTTGTTGTTGATTAAATATGAATATAAAGATCAAACATATGATGTAGTTAATTCGTCTCATTTCATATACCTAACCTAGCTACATGTTTGAATCTTAAAATAAATATTAATAAAAAATACATATTCTAGAAAATAAAATAAATTACTTTTATTTAAATTAAAAAGAACTGAAATTTCAGATTATGAATAACTTACTAACTGATGATAACAATAATATATCATTCTTCATTAATTTACTTAAGAAAACTTGTCCTATATTTAAAACATTAATATTGTACTTAGGTAGATCTCTATTGAGAACACCTGAACTTGAATCCTTATCAAAGTTATACAAGGTGGGCTGGTGTGATATATATATATATATATATATATATATATATATATATATATATATATATATATATATATATATATATATATATATATATATATATATATATATATATATATATATATATATATATATATATATATATATATATATATATATATATATATATATATATATATATATGAGGAAGGATCAAATTACACCAATATGTTACACTTATAGTTACACTCATTAATAACCTTTGAATTTAATTTAATCCAAGGGCTAAAAATATTTAATTAGTGACTCATGATTCTTACTTAAAATAATTTTCTTCTATTTTTGGTAATTAATAATTTTGATTTTAACAAATTATAATTTATTCTTGAGTGAAAATCCATTTTGGTCCCTCACAAATATTACACGAGTCATAGTCCCTCACAAAAAAATTGACCCAACTTAATCCCTTACAAAATTTAACCGGATCATATTAGTCCTTCTGCTAATATTTTTCTCAAATCGGTTTTTTCTACTTCTAAATCGGTTCTTTTCATACTTCTAAACCGTGACTGGACTGACACGTTAGATTTTTTTAAAAAAACTAAATTAATTTTTATTTTTAATTTCATTTTTAAACAGTTATCAATGAATAATATCAAAAAAAGCCAAAATTATTTCTTATAAAGTAATTTTTAAACAAGTAATTTCCATGATTTCTACTAATATTAACAAATTCTATACATAAATTTTTACTTTTGAGGTCTCAAATCCAAGTCCCTTCAAGTTAAATGATTTTCACTTTACAACTAGACAAATCAATTTCTATCATTAATAAAGTGACTATCATTTACAACTAGAAAAATCAATTTCTATTGTTACTAAAACAACTATTATTTACAACAAGACAAATCAATTTAATCAATTTCTATTGTTAGTAAAGTGATTTTCATTTACAACTAGATAAATCAATTTCTATTGTTAATAAAGTGATCATCATTTACAACTAGACAAATCAATTTCTACGGTTAGTAAAGTGACTATCAATAACAACTAGACAAATCAATTTCTATTGTTAGTAAAGTGACTATCATTTATAAATAGACAAATCAATTTCTATTGTATTAAATTGACTGTCATTTAATCTGAAGAGACTTAGGTTCGAGACCATATTGATACAAATTTTGTATTTTTTATTTTAAATTTAGAATTATTTAAGATTAACCACGTGGGCCTAAGTTCAACTCCTTATAAGAAACAATTTTGGCTTATTTATATTATTAACTTATAATTGTTTAAAAATGAAATTAAAAATGAAAAATCAATTTAGTATTTAAAAAATGAAAAATAAATAAAATCCAACGTGGCAGTCCAGTCACGGTTTAAATCTAGAAAAAAAAAAACCGATTTGAGAAAAATATTAGCAGAAGGACTAATATGATCTGGTTAAATTTTGTAAGGGATTAAATTGGGTCAATTTTTTTGTAAGGGACTAATTTGACTCATGTAATATTTGTGAGGGACCAAAATGGGTCTTCACTCTTTATTCTTTTTCTCATAAAATAAATAAAATCTCTCCTACTTTTGTAACGGTTAAATCACACTTCAATTTTATTAAAAAAATATTTCATAAAAAAAGTCAAAATTAAAAAAAACCTTTTCTTATTTTAAAATATATCAGTTATATATAGAATTTTAGGCAAAAAAAAATATAAATTTATTTACATAAAAAATAGAAAAATTTGTTTAAAGTTAAAAATTTATATAAAATAAGTTTGATATTAATATATGTTAAAAATCATAAATTTTTAAGAAATATTAATTAGAATAAGTGAATAGAATATAGTTTTATATTATTATAAAAATTGTGAGTTGTTTAAAATTGTTAGTAAACTTTGTTAGATGAAAAAAAATATTTGTTACTAAGAAATCTTAAAAATTCACGTATTTTTAAAACTTATTAATAAAAGTCAAGGGATTTTTACTAATATTTCTTAAAATATGTTATTTTTATCGTTTCTTAATAAAACTATAATTTTTTAATTAAAACAATTTGTATTTTTAATATGGAAAAAAAATTTCACTACTTTTTAAATTAAAATTTTATTTGATCCACAAATAAATTATTATGTTCAAATTATTTATTATTTAGTTTTTTTTTGTATTTTTTATACATATTTTGAGAATTATTTTGTATTGTATTTAAAAATAAAACAGTTTTATTAGTTACATTAAGCAAATATAATATTATTTTTTCTTTAAGGTAAATCACAATTTTTATACCAATTTTTTCTTAGTAACAAACATTATTTTTATCAAATAATGCTTACTAACAATTTTAAACAAATCATAATTTTTATAATAATATAAAACTGTATTCTATTCACTTATTATTATTATTATTATTATTATTATTATTATTATTATTATTATTTCTTAAAAATTTATGATTTTTAATATTTATTAATATCAAAATTGAATTTGACTTAATTGTTACAAAATTAGTAGAGATTTTATTAATTTTATGAGAAAAAGAATAAATCATAATTTGATAAAAATCAAAATTATTAATTGCCAAAAATAGAATAAAACTATTTTAAGTAAGAATCATGAGTCACTAATTAAACATTTCTAACCATTGGATTAAAAGAAAATCAAAGGTTATTAATGAGTGTAACTATAAGCGTAACATATTGGTGTAATTTGATCCCTCCTCTATATTAGGAATGATCAAATTACACACGAAGAATTACACCATGAATTACACTCACTAATAACTTCATTTTGAATAAATATTTTTTAAAATCAACCATTGGATTGAAACATACTATCATATAAATTATACTTATAAAATTTGAGATTAATTTATAATGATTTACTATGTCAATTGATTACATCAAAATTAACGTTATATGAAAGCTCATTTTGACGTTGATTTTTGGATATCTTGATGGTATAGTAAATCATTATAGATTAATCTCAAACTTTATAGATATGATTTATATGATAATATGTTTCAATCTAACGCTTGATTTTTAAAAAAATTATTCAAAACGAAGTTATTTTTAAAAATATAAATTATCAATTAAATCGTTAGATTAAATGAAAATATAGGGTTAAGATTTAAAGTAAATATTTATTCATACTTTTAAAATATAATATATTTCATGTATTATCGAATTGACTCATAAATCTAACGAGTCGAATTATGTATAATTCAACCTGAACATGTTTAGATGATAACAATTTTTCAATTCATACAGAGCTCTATTTTGATTTTAAGTAAGACTCTGTCTAATAGACAGTGAGATTGGTATGCTATCGCAAGGCTTGACACCAAAATTTTAATTTAAAAAATATTAACTTATTACAAAGTTTGCATGCGTTTAGTACCAATTTATCATGGATTAAGATAATAAAAGGAATTAAAACTAATTTTTTAAAAGGGTGAAGAATTAGCTGAGAAATTGCATGCGTTTATTCCCATTTTATGGATTAAGATAATAAAAAGGAATTAAAATTCAATTTTTTATAAGGGTGAAAAATTAGCTGAGAAATCCGTATGTTGTTGAACAAAAAAAAAAGTTTTGTAGGTGGTGAAGTCATGCAACAATAGGACAATAATTTCTATTAAAAATAAATGTTTAAGCATGTTCACGAGTTTTCACATCAATGTGAAAATAAGATAAGAAATTCAATATTTAATAAAAGATACGAAATTAATGATGAATTGTTCTTTATAGAAATCAAATTTCAATTTCTTCAAAAATAAATAAATATCAATAATTGCTTTAATAAAAATAAATAAATAAATATTAATGATGAAAAGTATTTTAATATCAAAATTATTATATATTAAAACTAAAATAGAAACTTTTTATTCCATTTGTCTCAAATTTTAAGTTCCTTATAAGTAATTTTATAATATTAATAGAATACTATAATAATGCTAATTTTTTTAAGATAAATTCTTTGGTACACATAAATTTAAGTTGGATAGTGATATCTTTAGGGTAATTTGTGTTAAAATCTTAATTTATTTAAAAAAAAAATATGATGTGGCATAGAATTATAATTTTTGATTGATTAAGAATATCGGTATTCAATTAAATTCAAGAGTACATACCAGAGTATTCATATTTTTTTTAATATTCTATCTATTACGTTGTTCATTCTAAAATTTGATAATTTTACATAGATTAAAATTTTTTTTACAATAAAGAGAAAAAATAATTTATTAAAAAATTATCATTATTTTTATTTTTATATTTATCTATATCATAAAAATAAAAAAAATATTAAATTAAAATTAACATAAGTATAATTAATTAAAGATATAGTTAAAAAACAATTATTCGTGCTATATTAAAAATTGAAAATATCAGTTATTTTAAGATAAATAGTTTTTTTTTTTCATACTTTTATTAATTTATAGTTTTATAAAGTGTTCATATTTGTTTTTACAAAATTAAAATTTATTTATTTGTATGAAAAGATGAAAATAAATTATAACTTAAAATAAAAAAGAGTAGATGTTAGATGTAGGAGGAGGTGGTGTTTGAAAAGACAAGTTTATGTGGACGTGAATCCTTGTTGGCATTACAGACAGCGAAGGTCCTACTCTTATCTGGCAGCTGCGTCTTTTTGCCACAACTTATTTCAGATCCAAATTCCCTACAAATTGTCTTCAATGATCTGTTTCAGTGATTCGTTTCTATTCTATCTAGCATGATCAATAATTGAAATGTTTTTCAAAATATTTTATTTAATTATTATATTATATTATATTATTATTATAAGTATATATTTTAATTTAAATATATTAATTATTTATTAATTAGATGTTTTAATTTATTAGTGATTAAATATAGTAATAATATTAATTAAATGAATAATTAAATATTTAATGAACGGATACGCGGTTAATATGCACGAATAGCAAGATGATGAATTTCAGAATAATAAAAACTTTAATTAACTGTTACACTATGTACAAACTATGGTCTCAAATATACGTGCCAACTGCAAATTTTATTGATAATTTTTTTCGTCATTGTTATATAAATCACACTTTTGAAAACTCAAAAATATTTTTAAAATTTTTTGGAGATACATATCTGAACGCGATAAACTATTTTTGCTAAAATTTAGTTTAGGGATGCATCTAAAAATATTTATGAGGTGTATTCGAAAATAAATCTTCGAAAATTTCTATTCAAGATATGCATTTCCAAAAATTTCTCTGCATGCATTGTGGGTTAACATTGTTCAAATTTGTATTTTTTTTTTAATTTCAAAGTCATTTTAATCTGACTAACATTACCATAATTCATAATTTGATTCAACCATTAACATCTCAAAATATGGGCACTGACCAAGTATTGTTCCTATCAGGAATCGAACTCGGTATTCCCCGAACTTCGTCCAATTGCTTGGTTAAATAGGGTAATGCATTAATAATTAAAAAACCATCTCAAAATATTATCAAAGTATGGAAAATACTAGTAAACCATCTGAAATACAAAAAAAAGCATAATTTATTGCGTATGCCTAATCCTAACCCCCGACTCCTTCTTTACTGCCGATAACCCAAGGCATTTTGTGCCTTAGTAAGAATGGAACATGATAGTGCAAACGCATCATCGCCACCTCTCTCAAATAACCCAGACTCTATGCCCTCTCTCGTAATTTGTAGGTTGCGGGAGCCTTTCATTTGCTTTTTCGTCCAAATAGAACCTTATTTTAGCTTGGAGTACATATACGCCAAGCATGCGCCCCTAGCTCCACTCGTGAATGACCGTCAAGTCGACAAAATACTTAAATCATGCCACATGTATGTAGGTTGTACTTTTATCCACAAACATGGACATGCCAACCAAGAATAGGAGGAAACACCTCAAAGCACAGTCCCAGTGGTACGTAAGTTGTAGTTCATCATCATCGGCTTCCTTGACCAACTCCAAGTTTTATTCATAAAGCTCCTTCAAGAATAAAAATTTAGCATGAGCACCTCTGGTGTTCTCATACTGCATCAGGGCTTCCATTGGTCAACTCCCAAATAAATCACCATCATCTCCTAGGTTTCATCGCTTTCTGTTAAAAAGAATATATAACAATATCAGTCGCATTGAATTTGGTTAAAACAGAAAAAATAACAATCGTTAACAAATAAACCTCTCTGATCTAGATATGTGGAGCAACATGGTCTCCATAATGTATCAGTAATAATGTGTCAATAGGCCTTCCTGGATAAGGGTCTGCAAGTGGAGAGGACCATCACGTGCATCAGGGGCTTCCTCTTGGTGTACGTGAGCCTGGGATGATGAGCCCTATGAGAGGTGGCTCCTAGAACTCAACGCTTCCCCGTCATAAGGCCTAGGGACGGTTTCACACATAGTTCTCTCATGCTTATTTTGAAAAGCTCTCTCGCGGAGAGCGAACGCATGTAGGGTTTCATGGCCGAGTCTCATTTTGTTGTTATTTGCAGCCACTCTCCCGGAAAAAAAAGGACAAAAGACATTAGTTTAAATTCTGTAGCAAAAAGGACCAAATTCGGAGATGCATCTCTAAAAATCAGATAAGACCCATTTCAAAGATGCATCTCCGAAAAAAAAACTTTATGTTTTGCTTCAATGACAGAATAGGTTCCTAATCTTACCCTAACAACCCAAATGCATCAAAATCGTTGTGCATGTCTGTAACATTACCTATTTCGAATTTTAATACTACATAATGCATTAAAAGTAAACTATTTTACCTAAAACTTACTAAAAAAATGTGTTGATGAGGAAGAACAATGTTGTATATAGTATGTGGAGTGAGTTGGGATTGGTAAGATTGAAGAAGAGACTTTTTCTGATTGCTATAAATTGTGAAGAAGTGTCACAAATGTCAAGTGTATGCTGACAAAATTCTTGTGCTTCTAACACTCCTCAATGTTATTTCATCTCCATGGCCTTTCTCCATGGGGGGCATTGACATGATTGAACCCAAGGCTTCGAACGGACACCGTTTCATTCTTGTGGTTATGGATTATTTTACCCAGTGGGTAGAAGCGGCATCCTATGCTAATGTGACTAGATAAGTTGTGGTAAGGTTTATCAAGAATAATATCATCTGAATATATGATGTACCAAGCAAGATTATCATTGATAGCGACTCGAATTTGAACAATAGCATGATGAGAGGGCTTAGTGAGAGCTTCAAAACTGAACATAAAAACTCTTCTCCTTATAGACTGAAGATGAACGGGGTTGTTGAAGCGACGAATAACATCAAGAAGATCATTCAGAAAATGATTGTTACATACAAGGACTGACATGAGATGCTTCCATTTGTTTTGCATGGATATCGTATATCAGTCTGCACTTCAACAGGGGAAATCCCTTTCTCTCTTGAATAATGTTGCTCACGAGCACTAATAGAAGAAGAAGAAGAAAAATATTCAGAAAACAAAAAATATTCACGGGCTCCAATGACTAGAATAGTGTTGACTCATATAGATTTAAATTTTATTTTGAGAAATATAACAAATACAAAGTTATTATAATATTTATAAAGATTGTATTTAAATAATAATAATAATAATAATAATAATAATAATAATAATAATAATAATAATAATAATAAATTCTTTGAGTATTGTGGTTCAATTGGTAATTAAAAGAATAATGTTTTGATTCTTTAAATTTGGGAAAATACATATTTAAAAAATATATTTGTTTGTTTATTTTGACATAATTTGTTTATTTATAGACCTAAAAAGTTATGTACTATATTTTAGAATTATTAATTCTAAATTCATTCATTCAAGTAAAGAAGCATTAGTTGTGTATGTGAATGTGTTAAATAATGTTAATGGTACAAAATGGCCTCGATTTGTAGAATAAGAATTACCCCTATTTATAAATATATGTTCATATTATATTTGAATCGTGAAAATAAATGATGAATAAATTGATAAGAAAAACCTGATAAAATATGGACCACTGAATCTTAAATGAGACTTTTGATATTATGTTAAAAAATGTGGTTGAGCCTAACTCATATATACGAAATCGATTTTATAAGAATGAATTAGTCCTAATCACAAATTTTTAAGAGAATGTCATGAAAACTAAACTTCATTTAGAACTTAAGTATTATGTTATGATATTTATTTTGTAGATTTTGAATTTGATCTAAATATAATTTATTGCTATAAAATAAGATATTGAGTTTGATTTGGATATTGATCGGTAAAATAGCAAGTGTACTATTTTGCCTCTTGTAATAGTAGGGAAAATTCCCCGAATGTCGATCTCAGGGACTGCGCAGGAATAATGAGTTCAATTCAAGGTTCAATTAAACAAAAACTTCAATGGAGTTTTGTTTGGTAATTATAACTTAACGAAAAATAGAATAAGCAGTAAATGAAATTGGCTTTGTAACAAATATGAGTAACATGCTAGGGATAGTGGATGATTGACAATGTAACAACTCTGAAATTTCTATTGCAACAACTTATTTTCAATAATCAATTACCGGTTCTTAAGGTTGTTTGATCCTAAGTCCTTAGTGAAAAAACCTTTGATCCTTCATCCTAAACCCTAAGTCCTTAGAAATTTACGATGAAATCAAGCAATTAGTTATCAAGAATATCCGGTTGCTATAAGGTATTCCTAGTCCTAGGTAATATCTATTATAGCATATTCTCATGAAAGCATTATCAATGGTGGTCTGACCTAAATGATAATCATAGATCAATTCCAATTTGTCCGAAAGGAAAAGCTTTAAAAACATCAAGAGAATAAATCGATAATTGAAAACATGATAGTTATCGCAATTGCAAACTCAAAGTCATTACAAAGGGAAATCAGAGCCACCCCCTAGCATTAGGGGGGGGGGGGGGTTTAGCTACTCATAGTAATCAAAGAAAACATAATAATGAATAAAGACATTACAAGAAATTGGAGGAGATTGAATCTTCAATTGCTTCCGTTCATGAAGATCTTCTTCTCTCCCAAACCCTTGCTCTCTCCAATCTTCTCTTGTATTCTTTTCTCTAATCTGTCAAAAGTCCCCTTTTCCTTACATAAACTTCGTTTAAGTAGCTTCAGTATCAGTCTTAGTGTCAGCAAAAAGTCCAAAGTACCCTTAATACAAGACAGAGTAACATAGATCAAAAAGTGAAGTTTCTATCCGCACCCAAAAGCACGGGCCGTGTTTTTTCACACGGGTGCCCGTGTTTATTTTCTGATTCACGTGGTTTGGAATTTTGCATCAGGCCCAAAAGCACGGGCAGTGTTTTTTGACACGGGTGCCCGTGCTTTTCCACACGGGCAGTGTTTTTTCACACGGGTGCCCGTGCTTTTCCACTGTCTTGATGTCTTTTTGTGTTTTCCCTTGGCTTTTCCACACGGGCAGTGTTTTTTCACACGGGTGCCCGTGTTTTTTCTCCTGATTCCTCATAAACTTCCATCTCTCCGCCTTCCAAAGTCCCCTAATTGCGTCCATTGTTTCCTCTGATCAAACACATCAACCTGAAACACTAACACTACCAAACAAAGGCATAAAGATGCTCTTTTGACATAAACTTTAAACAAAATGCTATGCAATACTATAAATTAATAAACATGATAAACTTAACATAAAAGCAATAAAAGAACCGAATGTGTTACCGAAATGATGAATTTTTGCCGGATAAACGACGGAAACTTAATAGAAATGGTGACCGATCACAACCCCAAACTTATCTCATTGCTTGTCCTCAAGTGATGTATTGAGACCAAACAGAGGTCAACCATGAATTTCTCTTTTCCACAACACAGCCTGTGTCTTTCGCAATTCGCTTCCTTCCTTCCCGATCAAGCATCTGGCTTCCCGAATCGAACTATCTACCACAGTTTCACATCAGAGGACTTCTTTACCTGCAAACTTTTTCATACTCTCACCAGATCTCTCGGGGTTAAAGTGTTTGCACTCACAGTACCAAAGTATGCAATATCAACTCTTAATTTTGAATGTATTCTATTTTCCTACACACACAGATTCCACACACTTTATGAGGTCTTTTGGGTTGTAACGGGGCTTAGGTACGGTAGGATAGATAAATAAATGGATAACAAAGGGGTTTAGATTCGGAATTCATGATGTTTTTCTCACTTTTGTGCCTAACTAATAGCTTGGGGTTTTATTCAACTTTGACTTTTCTTCCCTCAATTTTCAATGAGCATGTTGGGGTCTTTAGTCACGGCAAATGCTTTTCTCTTTTTTTTTGTCTTTCTGTTAGGACATTTGCATGCCTCTTTTTTTTTTTACTTCTTATCTTTTTTTATATGCACTTACCCTTTCTCTACGTGTTACCACCCCAAACTTATCTTTTTTGCACACTTTATAATTTACAACAATCATGCCGAACAGGGTAGGAAGTGTATGGTTACGGGTGAACAAGGGTTTATTTCAAACAAAAAGGCTAAGGCTCAATGGGGGTTCGCAAAGGATAAACATAAATTAAAGGATGGATACAAAAGGCTAAGGGTTAAACAAACAACATGCCTCAGTGTGTGTCCTCATGTTGTGTTGTGTCAAAAGAACATACGCAAAATCAAAGTGATAAGGTCATACCTGACTGAAATCTCATGATGATATTTTAGTGTTTGGCATTTGTACTCTCACCATGTTGGTTATGCTTACAAGCTCTGAAGCCTCCTCGTGTCATGTGGTTTCTTTCCCGACTCGGGTATACCATACAACCATTTCGGTCTGGTGTTACCAAATCGCGTCCAACCTTTAATTTTATCATTTCATGGCTGCATCAACTTCTGGGGTGCCTCGGGAGATCAAGTATGGGGAGTATCTTTCATCCACTAGCTATCAATCTCGGGTTCATCCAACAACTATCTCTCACTCTGTAACACAATGCTAAAAACAAAATAAAAACAGAAACAACAGAAATGCAAGAAAACCCCCCCACACTTGAACTAAACATTGACCTCAATGTTTTAGCCCAACTGCGGAAAGGACTCACATAGGGTACATCAACTCCGGCTGTCGCCTTCAAGATTTTACCAGAGAAATCCCCTTTTTAATACCTGAAATAAAACAAAACAAAAAAGACGAATTAATTATTAAAAGTGTGGGTTGCCTCCCACAAAGCGCTTCGTTTAACGTCGTATGGCTCGACGGTCCATTACCCTTTATTATGGAGGGTATTTTCTCTTCCACACCTGGTTGCTGCTCACCTCCGCAACCAAAAACTCATGATGATGAAAAGTATGGACAACTTTTCTCTTCAGTTCACTTTCCTCATTCATCCTTTCACCTTCCTTTTTCTTAGGACTTTTGATAGCTATATGAGTTGGTTCCACCAGAGAGGCTATGCTTGAAACTTTTTCTTGGAGATGTTTAGGGCTTTTGTATTCTCCCTCGCTTTCGATCATACCAACAGAAGCTTGATCATGTACACCTGCACTTTGTTTCTTGACTTCTAACATCTTTAAGGTTACTTCTTCATTAAAGGCTTTCACTGTCAGAGTCCCTTTCTCAATGTCAAAGTTGCAACGACTTGTCAACAAAAACGGTCTCCCAAGAAGGATAGGAGTTTCTTCATCTTTAGGAATGTCCATGATGTGGAAGTCAACAGGGAATACAAACTTATCCACCTCCACTAGTACGCCTTCAGCTACCCCATATGATTTCTTGATGGTGTGATCAGCGAATTTCAACTTTGTCTCACTTTCACTTATCTTTCCCAATTCAAGCTTTTTAAAGATAGATAGTGGCATTAAACTCACACTAGAACCAAAATCAATAAGTACCTTTTTAAACATTCTGTTCTTGATGGTGCATGGTATCGCCACCGCTCCAGGGTCTTTCTTCTTGATGGGGATCTTCCTTGCTGGAGAGACTATACTACACTTTTCAGTTGCAATTTCTGGTTCTCCCCCTAATGGTCTCTTTTTACCGATAACCTCCTTCATGAACTTCTTGTACAAAGGCATGTGCTCAAGTGCTTCAAAGAAAGGTAGATTAACCTCTAATTTTTTAAACAAGGCTGCAAACTTCTCAAAATCCTTTTCTGTTGAATTCTTCTTTGTCACTCTAGAAGGAAAAGGTAACTTGATTTCCGGTTTAGCATCTTTCTTATTTTTCTCTTCAAGTGGCTTAACCGGTGGTATCACAATTTCGGGCTCTTTCACATTTTCTCTTATCTCCAAATCTACCTCAATGACCAAGGGATCATCTATTTCCTCTTTTTCTTTTTCAGGTTCTGCTACTCTCCTACTTCTTGTAGTAACAGCATTAATCTTCTCTTGGTCTTTCGGATTTTTCACAGTTGAGCTCGGAAGGGTATCTTGTGCCTGTAGAGTGAGATGTTGTGCTATCTGCCCCACTTGAACTTCCAGATTTTTAATTGAGGCCGAAGTGTTTCTGTGGTTGTTTCTTGTTTCTTCTTGGAACTGAGAACACTGCCCAGCTAATCTTTCAATTGCCACTTCCCACTCTGCCTTCTGGGTACCTTGTTGTTGTTGATCTTTCCAAGAAAAATTTGGATGATTCTTCCACCCTGGATTATAGGTGTTAGAATACGAGTTGTTTTGCCTTAGGAATTTGATTTCTTCAATCTGCTTAGGAGTAGCAAAACAGTACACCGTTTGGTGTGGGCCATTACAGATTTCACAGCTGACAGGTTGAGCTTGTTGAACTTGAGCCACTTGTTGTGTACCTATATTCATAGCCTTCAATTTCTTTTCAACTTTTGCAGCTATCGCATCTTCAACCCGAATTTTAGAAGTCTCCAACTTTAGATCAATTATTCCCTCAGGTTTGTTAGTACACCTGTCATACAACTCTAGATTCTCATTTGCAGCTATCGCTTCAATGATCTTCTTAATACCAGTGGCTGTTGAGAAATTAGTTGAGCCACCGGCTTCCGTATCAATCAACTGCTTTGTCTTTATTTTAAGCCCATTAACAAATACTTGCATCTGTTCAGTATGATCCATGTTATGAGTTGGGCATGCTACGAGGATCCTCTTGAATCTTTTGTAGGCATCTCCCAAAAGTTCACCCTCCTTCTGCTTAAAGTTCAGAATTTCATACCTTTTTCGTAGAAAGACTGACGCTGGAAAATACTCATTCAGGAAGGCCTTTTCCATCTCTTCCCACGATGTGATACTGCCCGCTGGGAGGGAGTAGAACCACTCTCCTGCCTCTTCGGCTAAGGTGAAAGGAAACATCCTTAGCTTCTTGGCTTCTTCAGTATGACCATCAATTTTCAGAGTGGTGCTCATGGTCAAAAATCTTTGCAAGTGCTTGTTTGCATCTTCATTAACCTTTCCGGTGAAAGGCTTTCTTTCGAGCTGAGTGATGGTGCTTGGATGCAATTGAAAATTAGGAACATTCACCGGTTGGTTGACAATTGTTAGTGTTGCACCCCAAAATTTGCCCTCTTTATTTGAGCTATAAGTTAATAATGACGTTTATTTCGTCATTCAAAAATTGAAGAAAAATAATAAAGAGTTTTCATGGGTTTAAGAAGAACGGTGTGAAAAATGGTTTAAACAGTGGAAATACGAGAAAATTTGCAAGTCATACTTGGAAGGTGATATGAGCTAAGTTCCCGCGCTGGCCCGACTGTTTCGACGATATCTACAACTTTCGTGTTCGGCTCGGAAGCCAATTCTTTGAGGAAGGTTGCCAGATTTGCAAATTACTTGAGGTTTCGTAGTGAAAAAACAATGCTGAATGTAGGGTTTCGGACATCGGAAAATTCATATCTCCCAATCCGCTTGTCGGATTCACTTGAAAATTTAACTGGAGCTCCGTACCGTTATTACCAAGATTTTATATGTTCGGACCGAAGGCCAATTATGCATGGAAAATTCCCAGCATTTTAAGGATCGCCGCATTGTTTCGGTAAAAAATGTGTTTTCAAGTATGTCGCGCCTAGTTCGAAAATTCATAACTTCTTCAATTTTTATCGTATGAAGTCCATTCCGGCGGCATTTTCTCGGAAATTTCGTTAGATTCGATTCTTCGTCACACATGCTTGTTCAGATTTTGAGCCGAAGATGGAGTTTTATCGAGTTCTTTGAGTGGTACTCACAAAATTCTGCACAATCGCGCCAGATGAATCGACGTTTCTCGTCATTCAAATGCGCGTAATTTCTTCATTGCTTATCGGATCAAGACGATTCTCGCGGCGACGAGTCACGAATTTGGTCATCTTCACAGTGGCATTGGTTTCGTTCCGAAATTCAGAGCCGAACCGAGTTTCCTTAAAAACGAGCCAAAATAAGAGAATTAAGGGCGTTTTGGACATTTCGCTATGTTCGCTATATAAGTCATTTTTCTTCACAAACTCTCATAACTTGACTTCACCCAAAAAAAGATCAAAAACACTTTCTCTCAATTCTCTCTCAATTATCTTGAATCAAAACCACAAATTACATAAAACTTTCATCAATATTCACCAATTTTCTTCAAAATCAAGAACAACATGGATTGAAAATCAAAGTTCCGAGTTCGAAGTTTTTCTCCTCCTCTCTCCCTAGCTTGCGCGCCCCTCTCTCACTCTCCTTTGGATCCGCTTTTCGCTCCGCGTTGTGTTCGCATACGTGTCGTGTTCGTGTTCGCGCGTCGGTTTAGATCTTCATTCGGTAAGCTTTCTAATCATGAATTAAGTGCTTAATTGATGATCATTACATGAATTCAAATTTAGATCTACTTCTTGCTCTTGTTTCCATGGATGTGGGATGATGATTGATTGATGAATTTGTGTATTCTTAATTGTGTTCATATGAATTGTGGCTAGAATTAATATTTGTTCCATATAATTGATACTCGTTGATGATGAATTACGCTATTTGTGTTTGAATCCATGGCTCGTTGGTGATTATGTGCACAATATTGTTAACATTCATGCATGTGTCTTGCGACACACTCCAAGTGTTCGTTTAAATGCTTGTGTATAATTGTTGCTTGATAATGGCCTAGTTTGATGCTTAGGTTATGACTTGAGTATATTTGCTATAATTGATCATCTTCACATGTGTTAATTCTTGCCGTTGGTGACATATTGATGTGATTGTTGGTGTTAATACTTGTATCTTGTGTCACACTCAAGGTGTTTGTGCCAATGCATGTGTTGAAATCTTTTGCTTACTATTTGTTTTGGTAGGTGCTTAAATCATTACTTGAGATATTGTCATAGTTTGATTACCATTGTATGTGTTAATGCTCGTCGCTTATGTTGCGTTTACATAATTGTTGGTGGTGATGTTTGAGTTGTGGTTTGGCTCTACGCGTCGCACTTTGTTTGGTTTGTGGTTGTTTGGCCTAATTGACGTGGGGATTCATGTCTATCTTTTGCCAATATGTTTCATTTGTGCTTAATCATTGAAATCGATATATGTTTGGTTTTGTTGCTTTGGTGCTTGATGATTGCTCGCTTATTGCTAATAGCATGCCTCACGTTGATATTTGGTTCACATCTTCTCATATGCCATTGATTGTTACCGTGATATCGTGCTTTGTTTCCATGGGTGTTTCATTGTGCTTTGAATGTGCTTTGATGGCTTTTCATGATGCTTGCAAGTTGGCATTGTTTCAAGTTGGGTAGGATTGGTTCTCAGGCATAAAAAATAGCAAAAAAGTGATTTTCAAACAGTGGAACCCGGTTCCTAGCTTTGGGGAACCGGTTCCCATCCATCAGAGGCCCAAACGGGTGGCAGAATGCCCTGGAACCCGGGTTCCCAAATGGGGGAACCGGTTCCCCAGTGTGTTTTTTTCCTCTAACTTCTTTCTCGCATAACTTTTTGCTCGTAACTCCGATTTGCGCGTTCTTTATATCGTCGGAAAGCTTATGAGATGTACTATCTAGCTAGATGCTTAGTTTTCATTAATTTGTAGATCATTCATGTTTGATTTCTCTTTGATGTTTCATTGTCCATTTCATGTTTATATTACTTGCCCGTTTCTTTCGGTTTATAGCAATAACGCAATTCCGATTGCGATGTTTGTTATCTCTAACTTGTGTGCTAATGTGCAAGGCTCTTGGATAGTCACCGATCGACGCTCATTGCTTGAGTGTTCCGCTTTACTTGCGGAACACGATTTCCTTCATTCGTATTGTGTTCTCATCTTGGAGACGCATTCCTATTACTTTATATCCGCTTGTTTGGTTTGCTTGTTCCTCTTGCAGGTGTATTGTGATTATGCTCGACGTGCATGTCGACCTTTGTGTGCTTTCATGGCTAATCGGTGTGCTGACTATTTGCTTTCGCTTTGCTAGCTCGCTCACGGGATCCTAGTGTACTCGCTCTCTTCGCTTTAGTTTACGGATCATCATCCGTTTGGTATTGATTCCGTTTCATTTTACTTTTCTCGCACTTTATCGCTTTCTTGCATCATCCTTTAACATGAGAAGTAGGACCTAGACATGCATCTGGCCAAGCCCTCGAAAGAGGCTCTGTTTTTGTTGGTGTGTTTATATTTGTGCTTTGCGGCAGGGAGTCACGGTGTAATAAGTCCTATATGGCACTCCGTTAAGTCCTCATGGAAGGCATGCGGAAAGGGTTAGCAATCAACCCCCGCCTAGTCTCATCGAGTCCGTTCGGTATGCGCACGCTATGCATTGCTCGCTTCCGAACTTGCACAAGATCTTGTTATCGAGTATGTCAGGAAAAGGGTTCATGTAGCCGGACCCCTCCCTTTCCTATAGCTCGCGTCGCTCGACGTTGATGCTCGGTGTACGCACGCACCGTTTTCCTTTACGATCCGTGACGGCTTGGTTGGTGAGAGGGGTCCGCCCTCTTGTCTATGGCCCGATCATTTTCACGAGGTCTAATGCTTGGTTGACTTGGGTTGAGTTGCTCCCCTTGGCTATGGCGGGACCGCTTTTCTACCACTCGGTCAGTACCGTTGGTTTTGTTTGCTTTACGAGCGGAGCTCGTTTGTGTGATATTATTGTTTGTTTCCCTTGTCCCTCGTAGGTTGATAGCTTAGCTTAGATATGTACCCTTTGTATGATAACATTAGGTAGCAAGCTTTCCCCCCTTAGCTTAGGTTTTCCTCATGCATTCTTTAAAACACAAACCACACTCTTTGATTTTCTTTTCTTAAGAACTTGTTATTTCCGCTCCATTCCCAAGCATAAGTCTCCAAAGGTCGAGCAGCGGAGTGTGAATGTAACTCGTTCACCTAAAAAACACAAAACAAACAAAAATTAGTTAGCTGAGCTACGGTAGCTCTGATTCTGCAAAACAGATACGTAGGCAGCGGGGTAGGGCCCGTGCGAGCACAATCCTTTCTTTTCCCTACATTCTGTATTCATTTTAGTCCAGATTAGCGTAGATTTGTTACACACCCATAGATTTAGACACAGGCGTGGATACCATCGAGTACGATGGGCGTGAGGGGTGCTAATACCTTCCCCTCGCGTAACCGACTCCCTTACCCTTTTCTCTGGTCGTGAGACCGTTGTTTTGTTTTGTGGTTTGCTGGCATTCCCTTCCTTTTTAGGATAAATATGTTAGTGGCGACTCTGTTAATTTTCGCGGTAGCGACAGCTGGAGACTCTGCTGGGGGACGTCTCGACCTGTTGCTGGTCCGGACCTAGCGACTTGATCCTAGCGCTTGTGTGTTTATCTTTGGGTGTTTTTACTGCTTTGCATATTTACCTGTTTGCATTGCATTCTATGTGCGCTTTTACTTTTCTGCATCATATTCTGGACTGTCTGGATTTCTATCTGTGGGTGGGTGTTTCAAGAGGTAAAAGGCCCAATACTCAGGCTATGAGTGATACCATAGGAACTAGGAATAGAGTGGCCGTGACGGACAGAAGGCGTATGCCTGATTGATCTGAGCACGTATCCACGGGCAGAGCTTGGTGGAATGAGGCAATATCGTATGATAACGCCTACATTCGATCCTCTGTTGGCTTTTTGACCTACCTTGGCCTAGATTTACCCGTGAGTGGGGCGGGAATCAATCATTGCTTAACAGGTACACTGATGGTGACTTTGGTTCTTGTTCGAGGGTTACCGCTGTTCTTGTTCGAGGGTTACCGCTGTTCTCGTTCGAGTGTACTATTGGTTCCTGTTCGTGGGGTACTATGGTTCTTGTTCGAGTGGTGATTGGTGTTCTATTCCAGTGTGTTGTTGACTACGGGCTTTGGTTCTGTGGGTTGACATTCTATGTACCGTATGGTATATCCATTTGGGGGCCGAACCTTTGGCTCTGTACTATGTGTGTTACCAGCAGTCCAGAATGCCTGGTGGGCGGCAACAAGCCCCACCACTTTGCATCATAGCATATTTATTTCTAAAAGAAACGCAAAAAAAAAATGTATATAATAATAAGCATTTGCATGTCATATTTTCAGGGACATTCAGGAGTTCACCCAAGTTGAAGATGGACATCCCCATTGATACCGTCAAAGAACGTACAAGGCACACCAGAGCTTATAAGATTCCGGATATCGATGTTTCGGAGTTGATTGGTTTGAGTTCTCGGTTGGAAGGGGAGGTTCTCCGTGACTTCAATCATGATTATGGCAATTTGCTCTCCATCCTCAGAACATCTTTCGATCCAATGGCTTTGATCACCCTGTTTCAGTTCTATGATCCATAGTTGAGGTGTTTTACATTTCAGGACTACCAATTGGTGCCAACACTCGAGGAGTTTTCTTACATACTCAATATCCGAATCACTGATGATGTACCTTTCATTCGAGTTCCCGAGGTTGTGAGATTTGAAAAAATAGTTGAAGCTCTTCACATGGGTATAAAGGAGGTGGAAAGAAATTGGAAGTCATCGGGCGGTGTTTCTGGTTTCTATCTTTGCTTTTTGATCAGTAGGGCTGAGGATGCGGCGAAGAAGGAGCAGTGGGTTGATTTTAGTCGTTTGCTTGCCATCATGATTTATGGTATTGTCTTGTTCCCTTCAAGAGAGAATTTTGTGAGTTTGGCGGCGATTTGTGTCTTTATGAACAAAAACCCCGTGCCAACGTTGCTTGCAGACGCTTATTTTTCGATCCATTCGAGAAGTAAGAAGGGAGGATATGTTGTTGGTTCTTGTCTTCCGTTGTTGTATCAGTGGTTCATGTTGCATTTGCCGGTGAGAGGACCTTTTGTGCTCAAGAAGAGTTCTCTTAAGTGGTCAGATAGGATTGTTAACCTCACATCTTATGACATCAGGTGGAACTGTTGTGTGGGGAAAATTTGGAACATCATCACTAGTTGCGGTCAATATCCCAACGTTCCTCTCATGGGAACCAGAGGTTGCATTAGTTACAATCCCACACTCGCCTATCGTCAATTGGGATATGCAATGGAAAGGGCTCAGAATGATGTAGAAGCGTTTGAATCAGTGTACTTTGCTGATGATAAAGATCTTCTGGAGCTAGAAAAGATAGCGTATGCTTGGACCAAAGTTCACAAGAGAGATCAGAATACTTTGAGCAAGAAAGTTCCTATTGCTATGGGTCCTTACCTAAAGTGGGTTGAAGCAAGAGTGGCAAATCTGTTGTTGCCATTTGCGAGGTCATGTCCATTGTATGAGCAACCTCCCGTGGTTTTATCTGATACCGTTGCGGCTGAACTCTATATTCAAACTGAAGCGGACAACATCAAACTAAGAGCAAAGGACAATGAGGTTGGCTTGGAGAGGTATTTTCAAGATCACGAAAAGGCGGAATTGGCTCGTAAGCTCAAGCATGCGCAAGGTGAAGGTTCAAGCATGACACGTGCCCAAAGGCGATCTCATGACTTGATGGAAGAAAGCTTGTACCGAAAACAGCAGAAATGTGCAAAGTTGCGAAGGTCCGAAAGCAATAGCAAGAGAAGGATGCAGGATTCAAAACAACAGTTGATGGAAGAGAAAGCCAAGTCAGCTCGACTTGAAGAAGAGCTCGCAAGCCTCCGAGCCTAACGGAGAGGAGATGGAGGAGTTCATTCTGTCGTCAAACGATCCTAGTACTGCTGTGGATTGGATTCGTTTGGTCTAGGGTTTGATTTGATGTGTATTCTTGATGTTTGTCGCCCATGTCCAGGATTGTTGGATGGGGTCGCATTTTGATGTTCTGGATTTCTTTTGTATGCCTTATGAGCACATTGTGACACGGTGATGTGTTTTATTTGTATGAACTCAAATTCTCGGTTATGTTTGAATGAAATATGCTCAGTTTGCTGAATTATTCTCGTGCGTGGATTGTTATTCAAATATATTCGGTATCAGGGTTTCTATGTCCTATCTGAAAGCGGGATGAACTCTTGGATACCTGAAAATTGACAAACATTTCATGCATATCATTCATATATCATACATGTCATGTATTTGCAGGTTTTGCAGGTCTTATATCTTATGTCTCACTGTTTTGTTATCAGAAGGAGTGCTAAGACGGCTAATCACCCGTATCCGACTAGGAGCAATCAGAGAAGGCAGATGGAACAGATTCAGGAACAAATGGCAGAGATGAGAGCTCAACTGACAGAGCAGATGAATGCGCAGATGGCGCAGTTTATGGAAGCATTGACTAATGTGACCAAGGGGCAAGATGACTTGCGGGTTCTCGTCGAGAACTCCAGAAGGAATGAGAATGGAGGGCATCCAGGGCTGTTTGACGATGTGTCTGGTATAATTGACGATCACCATGATCCGAATGAGTTTGATCACGTGGGAGGGCACTATAATCCTTTCAATCAGCATCACAGGTTTCCACCTCCACCTCCGTCTCGTCTGTTGGGAAGGAGAGATCATCAGAACCGTGGTAATTTGGATTTCAATGTTGAGAACTTTGACCAGGTATCAAGGCATAGTGCTGATGGTGCACATGATGAAGTTGAGAGGTATCGTCTGATTGAAGAATGTCTCAGGGCTGTTGAAGGCAAAGGGGTGTTAGGCATGGATATCAATGACTTGGGGTTGGTTCCCGGTGTGAGGATTCCACCAAAATTTAAAGTTCCATCTTTTGACAAATACAATGGGGCGACTTGTCCCATGACTCATGTCAAGGCTTACTATCGCAAGATGTCAGTTTATTCTGAGGATGAGGGTTTTCTAATGCATTTCTTCCAGGATAGCTTGGCTGGAGCTTCCTTGGAGTGGTATGTTCAACTTGAACGCACCCATATCCCTTCTTGGAGAGATCTTGTGGAGGCTTTCATTAAGCACTATCAGTACAATGTTGATATGGCACCCAACAGGACCCAGTTGCAGAGTTTGGTTCAGGGGTCTAAAGAATCTTTCAAAGAGTACGCTCAGAAATGGCGTGAGTTAGCTGCAAGAGTTCAGCCACCGATGACTGAACGTGAGATGATTGACATGTTCACCAGTACTTTGTCTAGACACTATTATTTGGCTTGCAGTGCTTCAGCTAACTTTTCTGAAATGGTGAGATATGGCGAACGTGTTGAGATGGGTCTAAAGATGGGGAAAATTCAGTTGGGAGCTTCTTCTAATTCTGCGGGTGGTAAGAAACAAGCTGAAGGTTATGCCAGAAGGAAAGAAGGAAATGCTGATGCCATATATGGAAGAAGGGGTTCAGGGAGAAGCAATTCACAGGTTAATGCTGTCATGATCCCAGTACCACAACAACAACAACAGCAGGGACAACGTTCCAATAATGATCGCTATCCTCCCAGGACTAGGCCTCATAGAAAGATTAATCCGATTCCTATGACTTATGCTCAGGTGTTGCAACATTTGCTCAAGATTGAGAAGATTACTTTGAGAGATGCTCCGAATGCTCCGGACACACAATATCCGAATTACAATGCGAATGCACGATGTGCTTTCCATTCAGGTGCCGCTGGGCATGATACCGAGAGGTGTATTGCGTTGAAGAACAAAGTCCAGGACTTGTTGGATCAAAAGATTATTCAATTCACTCCTACACCCAATATTGTCAATAATCCGATGCCTACTCACGGAGGTTCGAGTGTGAATGCTATTGAGAGTGAAGAGATAAATGTTGTATCTGATGTGAGTTGTTTGACTTTTCCTCTTGTATCTGTGAAGCAACATCTGATTAATAGCGGTATCTTCCCGGGCTGTGGAGTTGATTGTGAGAATTGCAAAAGTCAACCTGAAGGTTGTGCTGATTTGAAAGGTATGGTACAAAAGCTGGTTGATGAGGGTCCTCTTCAGTTCTATCGAAGGTTGAGAGGTGCGAAGAGTAAGGATGGTGAAGTGTCTGTGATCTCAATTCCTTATGATCCAGTTGTTCCAATATGTATCCAAGTGCCTATTCAGATACCTGTCAGTATCCCGTATGAGGAACAACCAGCGGCGTTGATGATTACTGTGCCAGGGCCTATTCCATATGAGAGTGAGAAGGCCACCCCTTGGCATTATGGTTCAGACGTGTATTACTATGGCACGAAGGAGGAAGGCGAGCCATCTAAAGAGAAGCTTGTTGAGGCCTCAATTGCAAACACTGATAATTTCGCCGGTACTGGTAGGATCACTCGCAGTGGTAGGGTGTTCTCCCCTCAGCTTGTTCAAAAGAATGCAGATGCTTTGGCTAAGGCCAAAGGAAAACAAGTAGTGCCTGATGTCCAGAACTCTCCGATTCAGAGTTGAGCACCCGATAGTGCCGTGTCTTCCAAGGATGTGGAGGAATTATTGAGAATCATCAGGAAGTCTGATTACAAGGTTGTTGAGCAGTTGGGTCAGACCCAGTCAAAGATTTCCATCTTGCAACTGTTGATGTGTTCACAAGGTCATAGGGATGCTCTCTTGAGAATCCTGAATGGTGCTTACGTCCCGCATGAAATATCTGTGAATCAGTTAGAGGCGGTAGCCAATAATATATCCGCTGGGAATGGTTTAGGATTTACTGATCGTGATCTTCCTCCGGAAGGGAGAAACCATAACAAGGCTTTGCATATTTCGATTGAGTGTAAGGGGACGACTTTGTCCCGTGTTTTGGTTGATACTGGGTCTTCTTTGAATGTACTTCCCAAATCAGCTCTCATGCGAATTGACTATGCCGGTGTGGAGTTGAGGCCTAGTGAGTTGGTTGTGCGCGCCTTTGACGGTTCAAGGAGGTCTATGTTCGGAGAGGTAGATCTACCAATCCAAGTGGGTCCTCAGATCTTTACTACAACCTTTTATGTGATGGATATTCAGCCCGCTTACTGTTGTTTGTTAGGACGACCGTGGATTCACAAAGCTGGTGCTGTGACATCCACTCTTCATCAAAAGTTGAAGTATCCGGTTGATGGTAAAGTAGTTACAGTTTGCGGTGAAGAAGATTATATCGTGAGTCGCTTGTCCTCTTTCCGATATGTGGAGATCGAAGGTGAAATACATGAGACTCCGTTCCAAGCGTTTGAGGCTGTGAACGCTGTGAGAATTCCTCCTTATGAGATAACGAATCCAGAAAAGGTTATGTCCTCTTTGAAAGATGCTCAGGTTGTCGTTGAGACTGGAAGAGTGGAAGGCTGGGGGCAAGTAATTGACGTGCGTCCCAAATTTGACAAGAATGGTCTCGGTTTCAATCCTGGAAAGCAGAATGAAGGATAGAAAAACACTTAGAAAGGGGGGGTTTGAATAAGTGTAGCTTTAAAAACATGACAGATAAAAATAAATTGCACAGTTATTTTTATCCTGGTTCGTTGTTAACTAAACTACTCCAGTCCACCCCCGCAGAGATGATTTACCTCAACTGAGGATTTAATCCACTAATCGCACGGATTACAATGGTTTTCCACTTAGTCCGCAACTAAGTCTTCTAGAGTATCCTGATCACAACCTGATCACTCCAGGAACAACTGCTTAGACACAAGCTAAGACTTTCTTAGAGTATCCTGACCACCACGTGATCACTCTAATTACAACTGCTTAGACACAAGCTAAGACTTCCTAGAGTATTCTGATCAACACGATCACTCTAGTTACTTACAACTTAATGTAATCTTTCTAAGAGTATTACAATGCTTCTTAAAAGCTATAATCACAAACTGTGATATTTCTCTTAACGTTTAAGCTTAATCTCACTAATATATTACAACAGCAATGTAGTGAGCTTTGATGAAGATGAAGATTCTGAGTTTTGATTTGAACAGAGTTTCAGCAAGTTGATATGAGTTGTTTTCGTGCAGAATCGTTGTTCAGAATTGTTAACCTTGCTTCTCATCAGAACTTCATATATATAGGCGTTTGAGAAGATGACCGTTGAGTGCATTTAATGCTTTGCGTGTTCCGTACAACATCGCATTTAATGTTATACGCTTTTGTCAACTACCTCGAGCCTTGTTCACGCTGTGTCTACTGACGTTGCCTTTAATAGCTTCTAACGTTCCTTTTGTCAGTCAGCGTAGCCTGCCACTTGTACTTTCTTCTGATCTGATGTTTGTGAATACAACGTTTGAATATCATCAGAGTCAAACAGCTTGGTGCATAGCATCTTCTGATCTTCTGACCTTGAAGTGCTTCTGAGCGTGATACCATCAGAACTTCAGTGCTTCTGATCTCATGTTCTTCTGATGCTTCCACAGATCCATGTTCTGATTCTGCTTCGACCATCTTCTGATGTCTTGCCAGACCATGTTCTGATGTTGCATGCTGAACCTTCTGAGTCAAAGCTTCTGAGCGCTGAATTATGCATACTCTTTATATATTTCCTGAAAAGGAAATTGCATTGGATTAGAGTACCATATTATCTTAAGCAAAATTCATATTATTGTTATCATCAAAACTAAGATAATTGATCAGAACAAATCTTGTTCTAACACAGAATGCATCGCCCAAGTCTGGTATCCTTAGCCCGATCAAGTTTGTGAGTGGTGGTGTCATTCCAGACGGTCAGGTTCATGCCATTGTCAATGATGAAGAAGTGGATAGTGATTGTGATTTTGATAGCTGGATTCGTCCAAGTATTCCTGGAGAGATGCCTTGCAACTGGACAATCGAAGATGTCATCCAAGTTACACAAGCTCAGGAGTAAATTCCTTGTTTTTACTTTTCTTATCATGACATAATTCCTACGCTCTGCCCAAGGCGTAGTGAATCATTTGTAGGGCCATGCAGTTAGCATTTTCAAAGTTAATCATGAAATAAAAGGACGTTTTTGCATTCAAATGTTTTGCTCTTTGTCTTTCTTTTTAACTTTTTCCTTTAAACGGCAATGTTTTTTGCACACACTTGCACATAGCTTAATAAAAATAAAACTAAAATAAAGACATCAATCATGCAGATGTTCCACTACCACGGATTCCATTGGTAACAGTTCCGCTATTGCTTATTATGATTTTGACAATCCGATCTACCAAGCTGAGGAGGAAGCTTATGAAGATTGTGATCTCCCCGATGAGTTGGCCAGATTGTTGAAACAGGAAAAGAAAGCGATTCAGCCGCATCAAGAGGTAATCGAGATGGTAAATGTTGGTACTAAAGAGCAGGTCCGAGAAGTCAAGATAGGGGTTGCGCTTGAGAACAGTGTGAAGCAGAAGCTTATTGATATGTTGAAAGAGTATGCAGATATCTTTGCTTGGTCCTATAAGGATATGCCAGGTTTTGATACAAATATTGTGGTACACCGTCTACCTCTCAAGGAAGATAGTCCTCCTGTCAAGCAGAAGCTCCGAAGGACTCGCCCAGATATGTCTGAGAAGATTAAGAAAGAGGTTGAGAAACAGTTTGATGCTGGCTTTCTGCAAGTTGTGAATTACCCGCCGTGGGTTGCGAATATTGTTCCTGTACCTAAGAAGGACGGAAAGGTCAGGATGTGTGTTGATTACAGAAATCTGAATAGGGCGAGTCCGAAAGATGATTTTCCTCTTCCCCATATTGATGTGCTGGTCGATAATACTGCTCCTTTTAAAGTGTTTTCCTTCATGGATGGCTTCTCTGGGTACAATCAAATCAAGATGGCACCAGAAGACATGGAGAAAACAACGTTTATCACACCATGGGGAACTTTCTGCTATAAAGTCATGCCTTTTGGGTTGAAAAACGCAGGGGCAACGTATCAACGTGCCATGGTGACTCTTTTTCATGACATGATTCACAAAGAGATTGAAGAGTATGTTGACGACATGATTGCAAAGTCTCACACTGAAGAAGAGCACTTGGTTCATTTGCAGAAATTGTTTGAAAGGCTTCGGGAATTCAAACTGAGGTTGAATCCAAACAAATGCACTTTCGGAGTGCGATCCGGAAAGCTATTGGGCTTTGTTGTAAGTGGGAAAGGTATTGAGGTCGATCCTGCAAAAATAAAAGCTATACAAGAGATGCCTGAGCCGAGAACAGAAAAAGAGGTTCGTGGTTTCCTAGGGAGGTTGAACTACATTGCTAGATTCATATCTCATCTTACGACCACTTGTGAACCAATATTCAAATTACTAAGAAAAGATCAGACGGCCAGGTGGAATAATGATTGTCAAAAAGCATTCGAAAAAGTGAAAGAGTATCTGCAGGAACCTCCGATACTAATGCCTCCAGTTCCAGGAAGGCCTTTGATTATGTACCTCACAGTGCTTGAAAACTCAATGGGTTGTGTGCTGGGTCAACATGACGAGTCTGGCCGAAAAGAGCATGCAATATACTACCTTAGCAAAAAGTTTACCGACTGTGAATCCCGATACTCATTGCTCGAGAAAACATGCTGTGCTTTGGTGTGGGATGCTCGCCGGCTGAGGCAGTATATGTTGGTTCACACCACCTTCTTGATTTCCAAGATGGATCCTATCAAATATGTTTTTGAGAAGCCCGCTCTTTCCGAAAGAGTAGCTTGGTGGCAAATGATTTTGACTGAATATGATATCCAATATACTACCCAGAAAGCCATCAAAGGTAGTGTGTTGGCGGATCATCTTGCGCATCAACCGGTCGAAGATTATGAACCGATGAAGTTTGAATTTCCCAATGAGGATGTGTTGTACATCAGAGATTGTAACATTCCTGGACCAGAGGAAGGACCCGAACCAGGATCGCGATGGATGCTCGTGTTCGATGGTGCCTCTAATGCACTCGGGAATGGTGTTGGAGTTGTAATTACTTCTCCATCAGGTTTTCATATTCCGTTTACAGCCAGAATCTGTTTTGATTGCACTAATAATATGGCTGAGTATGAAGCTTGCATCTATGGTATCGAAGCTGCGATCGATTTGCGAATCAAGTACTTGAAAGTTTATGGGGATTCCAATCTTGTCATTAGCCAGATTAATGGAGATTGGGAAACTCGCCATCAGAATCTGATTCCATACAGGGAGCATGTGATGAGACTCATTCCATACTTTGATGAGATCACATTCGAGCATATTTCTAGAGAAGAGAACAATCTTGCTGATGCTCTCGCTACTTTGGCTTCCATGTTCAAAGTGAAATGGGCCAATGAGGCGCCTAACATCACCATCAACAGGTTGGATGAACCAGCATTTTGCTTTGAAGCTGATGTCGAACTGGATGGAAATCCGTGGTACCATGATATCAAAAGGTTCCTCGAAACTCAAGAGTATCCTCCCGAAGCGTCGGTAACTGATAAGAAGTTTCTGAGAAGGTTTGCAGCTAAGTTCTACCTTAACGGTGGTGTATTGTACAAGAGGCATCATGACGGTGTGTTGATCCGATGTGTTGTGAAGGAAGAAGCTTCGAAAATCATAGAGGAAATGCACGAAGGTAAGTTTGGTACCCATTCTAGTGGGCATACAATGGCTAAGAAGATCTTGAGGGCTGGTTACTATTGGTCCACTATGGAAACTGATTGTCATAACCATGTCAGAATTTGTCACAAGTGCCAGATCTATGCTGATAAAGTGCACGTGCCGCCTGTGCCTTTGAATGTTTTGACTTCTCCGTGGCCTTTTGCAATGTGGGGCATTGATATGATTGGAGAGATTAAGCCTACTGCTTCTAATGGACATCGTTTCATTTTGGTTGCCATCGATTACTTCACCAAGTGGGTCGAAGCCGCATCTTATGCGAATGTAACCAAGCAAGTGATTACTCGTTTTATCAAGCACAACATAGTCTGTCGTTATGGGATTCCTGAGAAGATCATTACGGATAATGGATCGAATCTTAATAACAAGTTGATGGAGGAGCTTTGTGAGTCCTTCAAGATCAAGCATCACAATTCTTCTCCGTATCGTCCAAAGATGAATGACGCTGTTGAAGCGGCCAACAAAAACATTAAGAAGATTGTGCAGAAGATGGTAGTGACCTACCGAGATTGGCACGAGATGTTACCTTTTGCTCTGCATGGTTATCGTACCTCTGTGCGTACATCGACTGGGGCAACTCCTTTCTCGCTTGTTTATGGTATGGAAGCGGTACTGCCTGTTGAAGTTGAGATTCCTTCCCTGAGGATTATGAAAGACGTTGAGCTTGACGAGTCAGAATGGGTACAGAATCGGATGGATCAATTGAACCTCATTGATGAGAAACGCTTAGCGGCTATTGGACATGGTCAGGTGTACCAAAAGAAGATGAGAAAATCTTTCGACAAGCGGGTACGACCCCAAAGCTACAAACCAGGTGATCTGGTGCTCAAAAGAATCATTCTTCCTCAAGGTGATCCTCGAGGCAAGTGGACTCCGACATATGAAGGCCCCTTTGTTGTTCAGAAAGTGTTCTCTGGCGGTGCCATGATGCTTGCAACAATGGATGGCGAGAACTTTCCGCACCCTGTGAACGTGGATGTAGTCAAAAAATACTTCGCATAGACCTGGTTAAAAGAAAAGGAAAAAGAAAAAAGAAAAAAAGAAAAAAAGAAAAAAGAAAAAGAAGAAAATGAATCAGGCAAAAGAATGAAAAAGAAACAAATACACCCGCTAAGTTGAAAACCCGAAAGGGAGGCTTAGGCAAAAAAGGGACAAAAGCGAATGACTACATCTTGCATGCCACCTTGGCAATCACTCTCCATACATGCTTAGGGCTCCCGACCGAGGGATAAGCAAGACTCCGTGTTCTTGAGTTTGCACCTGGCAGCTCAAATCCCTAAAGCATTCACAAATTCCAATCACTTTGTTTAGGGCTCCCGACCGAGGGATAAGCAAGACTCTGTGTTCTTGAGTTTGCACCTGGCAGCTCAAATCCCTAAAGGCTCTCACAAACCCCGTCGGGTCCACAAGTTTGGTGACATTATCAGATCGGGCAGTGATCAATCCTAATGAGTACGGTCTTCCAAAGCAAGGAGATGAGAACGTCAAGGTTATAAAAGTGATAGCGGGATTGGAATCAATGGATATCCGTTTTCACATTGCCATTTCTCTTGTACTCAATAAATGTGTGGTTACCTCTTACTAGGAACTACTTCTGAAATGTGTTCGCTCTTTTACGAGCATTCTGTTCGCAATTAATAAAAATCTCTTTATCTTAAATAGCCGTTTTCTTTTACTGTTTTGTTTGCATAAAACGTCCTGGATTTGTGTTAAACTTTGCATATGAAAACTGCATTGCTTTTACAATACATGATTAGAAATGATAAAATCTTTGAAATTACTTCGAAGTCTTGTGTGACCAGGATGGCAGGCCAAGATGTCATGCTATATCCTGGGGCATTTTTCATTTGTTTGTCTCGCAGGTACGTCCTTGCAAGCGCCTCGCATCAGCATATTGACAGACATAGCTGTGAGAGATTCTCACTCCCCGGCCGGGTGCATCCTAACGAGAGATTCTCACTCCCCAGCTGAGTATATCTTGACGAGACGTTCTTTGTTCCAAGATTCTCATATCCTCATCAAAGCACATCTTGATGCATTCTCTATGTTCCAGAAGCCTTATTCCCCGGCGGAATGTCTTCTCCCCCAGTTGAGTCATGATTGGATGGTATCTGATTCCCCGGCAAGCTCTTAATGTGGTTCCTTGCCCGAGTTCCTCATCCTCCCCAGTAGAGCGTTTCTCTCCCCAACAGATTGATCTGTTTTCCCCAGGAGAGTCATCTTATTCCCCAGTGGAGTCGCATAAACCAAAGGTTCTTATGCTGAGTTCCTTATCCCCAGCGAATTTCTCATATCCCCAGTAGCTCGCCTTGTAGAAGTATTCATCTTCCCCACCGAGTTTTCTTTCCTCAGCAAAGATTCACATGTATCCTCAGCAGGATCTATTCTCATATAGGACTTCCCCAGCGGAATGCGTCCTATACAAGCAAGTTGGTCAATCCCCATCAGAGTTGTCTTCATGACTTGCCCTTATCTCCACATCCCCAGTATGTCGAGATTTTGCTTCTACAGTGAAGTTTCCAGGGTATTCCCCAAGCATTCAAGTGGGATGTTCTTATCCCCAAACAGGAGTTATTCCTCAAACAGAGCTCGCATCCAAATTTGATCATCTCCAGCAGATTTCTGATCCATCTTTGCCAGCTCGCAGTTTGTGACCCTGGTCACTCATCTTGTCCTCCCCGCAGAGTTCCGTACTCTCTCTCCAGGACTTCTGCAGCAATTCAGTGCTCATTCGTTGCCTCCCTAAGCAACGTTCGAATCATGCATCATTTGCATTGCATTCTCAAAGCGTATAACGTCTTCCTTCTCGGAAACATTATTCCATACACATTCATACATGCATCATGCATAAATCATATCATATCTATTTCTTCCTGCAGGAAAGTTATCAAGATACAAATGCCTCCTAGAGAGCAATATTCGCCTAGTCATCATAGGCTCTTATCCTGATGTTTTGAATCAGAAGAGGATTGTTCTACTTTTTTTCTGACACAGCTCAGATCAGTTCAAAGACATTCCTATTCCTGATGCCCCCAGATCGGTGGAAGATATTTGTTCCTATCCTGATATCCAGCTCAGTTGAAGGAACCGCCTCCGGATCTCCCAAGATCTTACGAAGGAGCAAGCCCTCTGATACATCAGATCAGTTGGAAATATATACTCCCTGACGATTTAGTTCGTTCAGAAGAAGAAATTCGTCTGCCCAGTCCTGATGCTTAACCATCAGTTGAGGACGCTTTTCTTTACCCGGCGTATACAGTTCGGAAGAAACATCTGTTCCTATCCTAATATTCAGATTCAGATTAGTTGAAGGAACCGCCTCCGGATCCCCGTGGTCTTACGAAGGAGCAAGCCACTGATATCATCAGATCAGATGGAGATGTTTGCCTGATCGACTTTGTCTTTCAGATGAAGATTGTCCTACTTATTTTCTGGCATCATGTCCAGATCAGTTTAAAGGCATTCTTTCCCCGGCGTACACAGTTCGGAAGAGATATTGTTCCTATCCTGATTTCCAGTTCAGTTGAAGGAACCGCCTCCGGATCCCCGTGGTCTTACGAAGGAGCTAGCCGCTAATTCCCAGATTAGTTGGAATATCTACCTGATGATTTAATTGCATCAGAAGAGATGTCTGCCCAGATTCCCAGATCATGATTCCCAGATCAGAGATACTTATTACCCGTTGATGATCAGATCAACCGATGTATCTCCTTCGATTCCCAGATCGACCTAAGACATCTATCCCGATGCATGTTCAGAGACATCTGCTACGTCTGATATTCAGATCAGTCGAGATGTTCTTTCTCTTGATGCCCAGATCATTGGAAGTGTTTTCCCCTGCCTGTGGGTGCCCGTTCCTTCTTATCACAAGTTGGAGCATATTTATTATCCAGATCAATCGAAGTTTTTTCTCCCTACCTGCGGGTGGTACATTCCTTCTTATTGCAAGACGGAATATTCTATTGATCAAGAGTGCAAATTTTCGAGTTCATTCTGGTATTCAATCTCCTTCCACCTCAACGGTTCGAAACTTTCGTTTCTCACTCGTCAGGTTCAAGAAGTTTGAATAGGGGCAGCTGTTGCACCCCAAAATTTGCCCTCTTTATTTGAGCTATAAGTTAATAATGACGTTTATTTCGTCATTCAAAAATTGAAGAAAAATAATAAAGAGTTTTCATGGGTTTAAGAAGAACGGTGTGAAAAATGGTTTAAACAGTGGAAATACGAGAAAATTCGCAAGTCATACTTGGAAGGTGATATGAGCTAAGTTCACGCGGGCCCGACTGTTTCGACGATATCTACAACTTTCGTGTTCGGCTCGGAAGCCAACTCTTTGAGGAAGGTTGCCAGATTTGCAAATTACTTGAGGTTTCGTAGTGAAAAAACAATGCTGAATGTAGGGTTTCGGACCTCGTAAAATTCATATCTCCCAATCCGCTTGTCGGATTCACTTGAAAATTTAACTGGAGCTCCGTACCGTCATTACCAAGATTTCATATGTTCGGACCGAAGGCCAATTATGCATGGAAAATTCCCAGCATTTTAAGGATCGCCGCATTGTTTCGGTAAAAAATGTGTTTTCAAGTATGTCGCGCCTAGTTCGAAAATTCATAACTTCTTCAATTTTTATCGTATGAAGTCCATTCCGGCGGCATTTTCTCGGAAATTTCGTTAGCTTCGATTCTTCGTCACACATGCTTGTTCAGATTTTGAGCCGAAGATGGAGTTTTATCGAATTCTTTGAGCGGTACTCACAAAATTCTGCACAATCGCGCCAGATGAATCGACGTTTCTCGTCATTCAAATGCGCGTAATTTCTTCATTGCTTATCGGATCAAGACGATTCTCGCGGCGACGAGTCACGAATTCGGTCATCTTCACAGTGGCATTGGTTTCGTTCCGAAATTCAGAGCCGAACCGAGTTTCCTTAAAAACGAGCCAAAATAAGAGAATTAAGGGCGTTTTGGACATTTCGCTATGTTCGCTATATAAGTCATTTTTCTTCACAAACTCTCATAACTTGACTTCACCCAAAAAAAGATCAAAAACACTTTCTCTCAATTCTCTCTCAATTATCTTCGAAGTTTTTCTCCTCCTCTCTCCCTAGCTTGCACGCCCCTCTCTCACTCTCCTTTGGATCCGCTTTTCGCTTCGCGTTGTGTTCGCATACGTGTCGTGTTCGTGTTCGCGCGTCGGTTTAGATCTTCATTCGGTAAGCTTTCTAATCATGAATTAAGTGCTTAATTGATGATCATTACATGAATTCAAATTTAGATCTACTTCTTGCTCTTGTTTCCATGGATGTGGGATGATGATTGATTGATGAATTTGTGTATTGTTAATTGTGTTCATATGAATTGTGGCTAGAATTAATATTTGTTCCATATAATTGATACTCGTTGATGATGAATTACGCTATTTGTGTTTGAATCCATGGCTCGTTGGTGATTATGTGCACAATATTGTTAACATTCATGCATGTGTCTTGCGACACACTCCAAGTGTTCGTTTAAATGCTTGTGTATAATTGTTGCTTGATAATGGCCTAGTTTGATGCTTAGGTTATGACTTGAGTATATTTGCTATAATTGACCATCTTCACATGTGTTAATTCTTGCCGTTGGTGACATATTGATGTGATTGTTGGTGTTAATACTTGTATCTTGTGTCACACTCAAGGTGTTTGTGCCAATGCATGTGTTGAAATCTTTTGCTTACTATTTGTTTTGGTAGGTGCTTAAATCATTACTTGAGATATTGTCATAGTTTGATTACCATTGTATGTGTTAATGCTCGTCGCTTATGTTGCGTTTACATAATTGTTGGTGGTGATGTTTGAGTTGTGGTTTGGCTCTACGCGTCGCACTTTGTTTGGTTTGTGGTTGTTTGGCCTAATTGACGTGGGGATTCATGTCTATCTTTTGCCAATATGTTTCATTTGTGCTTAATCATTGAAATCGATATATGTTTGGTTTTGTTGCTTTGGTGCTTGATGATTGCTCGCTTATTGCTAATAGCATGCCTCACGTTGATATTTGGTTCACATCTTCTCATATGCCATTGATTGTTACCGTGATATCGTGCTTTGTTTCCATGGGTGTTTCATTGTGCTTTGAATGTGCTTTGATGGCTTTTCATGATGCTTGCAAGTTGGCATTGTTTCAAGTTGGGTAGGATTGGTTCCCAAGCATAAAAAATAGCAAAAAAGTGATTTTCAAACAGTGGAACCCGGTTCCTAGCTTTGGGGAACCGGTTCCCATCCATCAGAGGTCCAAAAGGGTGGCAGAATGCCCTGGAACCCGGGTTCCCAAATGGGGGAACCGGTTCCCCAGTGTGTTTTTTTCCTCTAACTTCTTTCTCGCATAACTTTTTGCTCGTAACTCCGATTTGCGCGTTCTTTATATCGTCGGAAAGCTTATGAGATGTACTATCTAGCTAGATGCTTAGTTTTCATTAATTTGTAGATCATTCATGTTTGATTTCTCTTTGATGTTTCATTGTCCATTTCATGTTTATATTACTTGCCCGTTTCTTTCGGTTTACAGCAATAACGCAATTCCGATTGCGATGTTTGTTATCTCTAACTTGTGTGCTAATGTGCAAGGCTCTTGGATAGTCACCGATAGACGCTCATTGCTTGAGTGTTCCGCTTTACTTGCGGAACACGATTTCCTTCATTCGTATTGTGTTCTCATCTTGGAGACGCATTCCTATTACTTTATATCCGCTTGTTTGGTTTGCTTGTTCCTCTTGCAGGTGTATTGTGATTATGCTCGACGTGCATGTCGACCTTTGTGTGCTTTCATGGCTAATCGGTGTGCTGACTATTTGCTTTCGCTTTGCTAGCTCGCTCACGGGATCCTAGTGTACTCGCTCTCTTCGCTTTAGTTTACGGATCATCATCCGTTTGGTATTGATTCCGTTTCATTTTACTTTTCTCGCACTTTATCGCTTTCTCGCATCATCCTTTAACATGAGAAGTAGGACCTAGACATGCATCTGGCCAAGCCCTCGAAAGAGGCTTTGTTTTTGTTGGTGTGTTTATATTTGTGCTTTGCGGCAGGGAGTCACGGTGTAATAAGTCCTATATGACACTCCGTTAAGTCCTCATGGAAGGCATGCGGAAAGGGATAGCAATCAACCCCCGCCTAGTCTCATCGAGTCCGTTCGGTATGCGCACGCTACGCGTTGCTCGCTTCCGAACTTGCACAAGATCTTGTTATCGAGTATGTCAGGAAACGGGTTAATGTAGCCGGACCCCCGCCTTTCCTATAGCCCGCGTCGCTCGACGTTGATGCTCAGTGTACGCACGCACCGTTTTCCTTTACGATCCGTGACGGCTTGGTTGCTGAGAGGGGTCCGCCCTCTTGTCTATGGCCCGATCATTTTCACGAGGTCTAATGCTTGGTTGACTTGGGTTGAGTTGCTCCCCTTGGCTATGGAGGGACCGCTTTTCTACCACTCGGTCAGTACCGTTGGTTTTGTTTGCTTTACGAGCGGAGCTCGGTTGTGTGATATTATTGTTTGTTTCCCTTGTCCCTCGTAGGTTGATAGCTTAGCTTAGATATGTACCCTTTGTATGATAACATTAGGTAGCAAGCTTTTCCCCCTTAGCTTAGGTTTTCCTCATGCATTCTTTAAAACACAAACCACACTCTTTGATTTTCTTTTCTTAAGAACTTGTTATTTCCGCTCCATTCCCAAGCATAAGTCTTCAAAGGTCGAGCAGCGGAGTGTGAATGTAACTCGTTCACCTAAAAAACACAAAACAAACAAAAATTAGTTAGCTGAGCTACGGTAGCTCTGATTCTGCAAAACAGATACGTAGGCAGCGAGGTAGGGCCCGTGCGAGCACAATCCTTTCTTTTCCCTACATTCTGCATTCATTTTAGTCCAGATTAGCGTAGATTTTTTACACACCCATAGATTTAGACACAGGCGTGGATACCATCGAGTACGATGGGCGTGAGGGGTGCTAATACCTTCCCCTCGCATAACCGACTCCCTTACCCTTTTCTGTGGTCGTGAGACCGTTGTTTTGTTTTGTGGTTTGCTGGCATTCCCTTCCTTTTTAGGATAAATATGTTAGTGGCGACTCTGTTAATTTTCGCGGTAGCGACAGTTAGTCTCCCACCCGGTGTATTCGCAACACCATAGTCTCCGAGGAGCCTTTCTTGAGGTTCCCCCATAACTGTCTCTGTCTCTGACTCTGTATCTGATTTTGACCATGTATTTGAACGACCAGAATGATCTGAAGCTTCTTCCTCTTTTTCTGGTTCTGGAATTACGGGTTCTACGGTTGACTCTGCCAGTCTTGCTTGTTTAGCTTTTCTAAGCCTAGCGTGCAAAGATCTTTCAGGTTCTGCGTCAAAAGATAAATCAGCTGAGGACTTGCCTCGCATACAAAGATTAGAGCAGATTAGTTGAAATTAAACAAAATACAAAAATAAAGCTGAAAATAACATTTTAGTTGCAGGGCAACAAAATTCTAACTGAACTCAACTTAAACTCAATATTATGGCAGTCCCCGGCAACGGCGCCAAAAACTTGATCGGTGTCGCACGCTCGCGAAAAAAAGAATAGAGTCGCCACCAATATATTTATCCCATAAGGGAAAGGAATACCAGGAAACCTAAAAAGGGGAGGAACAAGGTCTTGCGACCAGAGAATCTAGGTACGAGAGTCGGTTACGCAAGGGGAAGGTATTAGCACCCCTCGCGCCCATCGTACTCGATGGTATCCACCTATGTTTGTTTCTATCTAAAGGGTGTGTACTATGTCTATGTCTACATGAGAATGAATGCAAAATGTAGGGAAAATAAAGAATTGTACTCGCACGGGCCCTACCCCGCTGCCTACGTATCCTTTTCAGGAATCAGAGTTACCGTAGCTCGGCTCAAGATTTTCTGTTTGTTTTTGTGTTTTTTAGTTGGGCGGAGTTAACGTTCACGCTCTTGCATAAGGGGACGACCTAAGATGCGTTCGAGCGGAAATAACATTGCCCTTAGAAAGAAGAAAAAGAGAGATTGGTTTGTGTCTTTTAGGGTAATTCCATGATGACGAAAACCCACTACAAGGCTTCGCATCACTTCCTTACTTTGTTTTAAATCTGAACATTTATTAAGTGTTTTAAGTGTTTTTGGTTGGTGTTTTTTAAGGGAACTTATTTGTGACTTAGATCATACCAAAAAGAGTTTTTTTTGAATATTTAGAGAACGCACATCGAGGCCTACGCCACAATCGTTTCTCTAAATAGCGGTTAAGAAATACACCCTTTTTGAATATTTAGAGAATGCACATCGAGGCCTACGCCACAATCGTTTCTCTAAATAGCAGTTAAGAAATACACCGAGGCCTCACACCTCAATCATTTCTTTTCCGCTAAGTAGAAAAGAACATACATCGGGGCCTACGCCCCAATCATTTCTTTCCTACTATGAAAAATAGTAGCGGTATGATCCTTGTCGGTATTTATTAAGTATTTTAAAAGTTGAAAAGAAAAAAAGAATGAAAGAAGGGAACTATTTCTAAATTCTAATCTAAGTTGTCTATACAAGGGAATCAAAATAATAAAATAACTATACACTTCATTAAAGGAAAAAACTATACATGGAATAGGTGAAAGAAAATCAATATACGACAAATAAAGTTGAGAACTATAACAAGTAAATGGTATTCACAAACACACATACATCAATTAAGTCTATGAAAAAAAATCGAGACTAACATTAATTCCTAAAACTATTAAAGAATTATTTACAAGGAAGTGCAAAGAAAAAGTTTTATTAAAAGGACTAAAATCATTAAGAAAAATTAACAAAAATCATGACAATTATTTAACCAACCTAAAATATCCATGAACAATTTTTATGTATTTCTATATTTGAGTCAAAAGGAAATTATGAATTAAAAGCAAAAGACAACAAAATTAAAATGAAGAAGAAATCTAAACTACCAGGGGGGCATCAGCAATTTGGAAATGAATTAAAAATCAGTTAAAGCAGAAAACTGGGCCTGATTCAGGGGGTGTGAAGAGCAAGGGCGCTCAGCCCAGTCATGTAAGGCTGCGTATGCATCAGCAAAACAGGGGTGTAATCCAGAAAACTCCTTCAGGCCCAAACGCAAATCAAGTTCATGGCCCAACTACTCTCTTATTTCATTTTATTATATATATCAGCATGTGACTAAATTTTGTTATATGGTTTGGAAAAAAAAAAGGCGCGACACATCAATGGAATATAATATCAATTGGACCAAGTTTCACTTAAATGAATAAGACAAAAATAATATCCCAGCCAATCAGCACTCAACACGTAATTATCAATCATTTAATAAAAGACAGAAAGGCAAAAAGATTGGAAATGAAACCAATAGCAATTAGACACGTCATCAAAACAGAAGAGATACATGAAAGTACACAGACGCCGGAGATCCCTTCTCCGGTCGTCTTCTCCGGCGAATCCCCGTCACTGGACCACCATCATATGCCCAGAAATGAACAAGACCACCACTGTTCCACTCGGATTTTTGTGCTGAGCACGAATCTGGCCTTAGATTTTATTAATTCTATCTCTATCATGCAAACCGTGGCCAATCTATAAACCCTAACATTATGAACTTGCCAAAAACGAATCTAAAACAGCCTAATCTACTCGTTCTTTCGCACAAAGTTCAGATACAATATTTATTCTCAACGAAACGCACATTGATAGCATTGAATCCAAGAATCAGAACACACACTTTTTAAGATACACAAACAACGTCACCGAATCTAGCGTTATCATCTACATGCTGAGCAGAGCTATGAGGCTTACTTGTTTTGAGATCTTGCAATGAAAGTAGAGAGAAGCTTCACAGATCTGAGCCTTTGGTGTTGATGATTCTTACACTTGTTGCGAATTCTGAATCAAGCTGTAAAGAAAAACTCCACGATTCTTTCATCACTTGAGTGAAACGAGGATGATGCTTAAGGTGTGCTGAAGTCAGAGATTCGCATACGTTGAAGGAGGACTCAAATCTTGCTCAGAAAATCAATGGTTGGTGATGGTGAGTACGGAACTTGAGGGAGAAGCCATGGTTGTTGAGTTTGTTGTGGAGTTGAATTCGTGAATGAAGATGCTATGGTGGTTATGGAGGTTCTGTGGTGGTTGAAGTTTGTTACAATTTGTAACAAACTTTGAAGGAGGGTGGGAAGAAAGAACCGAGAGAGAGAAGAAAAGATTGAGAGGAGAGAGCCTTTGAGAAAGTGAGAAAATGAGCGTCCCCTTTGCGTTTGTGAAGGAGCTTGGCTTATATAGGGTGTGAGTTCACGGAGTGTTATGGTGTGCATGAGTGTAGTGTAGCTTTTCCTTACTTCTACTTAATGAACAAACTTTGGATGTATACGGTAAGTCTCTCATGAGCTTTTCACGTATGCAGCGGTTTGCATGGCTTGTTGTGGCAAACAGTGTAAATTTCCATGCGCATGCTGGTTTTTGTAATGTTGCTGCTTGTCATGTAATCCCCACACTAGGACGCCAACTTTCCAATCACATATCTCTCCTCGTGGGCCATGGTTTGATTTAAGCTTATACTCAACATAAAGATAACACATAAAAGAACAAAATTGATGTTGAGGATCTTTTGAAACAACACCTGGAATCATGTGGAAATCGCTTATAAGCATAGTGACACACGTTAGATTTTGGGGCATGCGCATGACCTATCCTGACTCCACATTCATGGCCAGAATATGGCTTAGCCAGGGCATGACTTTGAATGTCTCTATCTTGGTCCATACACGTCCAATCAACATACTCCATAGCTTATTTGAAAGAGGGAATGGAAAGGAAGAGTTTGGAACCAAGATTGATCTCACTTTAAATTTGTAGGCTTCTAAAATTGGCTTCAAAGTCAGCACACCATGTGTTTGATCAAATGCATGCGTGTGACTTGGGATTCTGGCTCGGCCTTATGCCATGAGGTGTTTTGTGTAACCACCACTTTGAGGCCCTGTAATTTGTTCCACACTCATCCAAATGAATTGATTCTTGCTTCAATGGGTAGATGACATGGCAAAGAGTGGATGCATACCAAGTTTGCATTTGTAGGGTTCTTGGATTGCCCAAGGATTGGCTTCAAAGTTGACACGCCACGTGCTCGATTAAATGTGCCACGTATGACCAGAAATGTGCCCAGCTTCATGACTTGATTCAGATGGAAATCTTCCACTTCAAACCTTAATAACTCTTGATCTAGGCTTCAAATGGAAAAGTGTTCAACTACAAAGTTGTTCTCCCCCATGAGAGGAACAACTTTGATGTTGTAAATTTCTCCAAAAAATTCCGTTTGCCACGTGTAAAATGGTTATGAAGTGGACTGCTCATTAAACTTTTTAAGAACCAAAATTTTTTCTAAGTATAAGAACTTCCATTTTTGATATTTTCTATTTTTGGTAACTTTTGTCGAACTCCCGATTTTATCCATTCTTTGACTTTCCTTGACCGATTTTCCACCAAAAGTCAATATTGGACAATTGACTTCTGACTTTAACCAGAAAGTCAACTATTCTGATTTTTTCCGATTTTTGATGAAATTCCCGATTAATCACTTTCTGACCAATGGCAATCAATTGAACACTTCCGCACAATCATCATAACATCTCTTTTCATAAAATTACCTCTTGATCAATGTGTTGACCAAAAAGTCGACTGTGTTGACTTCGGTCAAGAAACCCTAATTCAGGATAATCAGATGAATAGTAAGCTTGTACTCTCCTAATCAATGCTCTGACTTGAAGGTAAGAAACCCTGATTCAAGAATGCCTTTAGAAGGATAATGCCACAAGACCAAACCTCAGATCCTTATATTTAATCAAAATTCTTTGTGCCAGGAACTCCTTTCTTGTCTCTTTTTTTTGGAACAGTAACCATGATATGAATGCATGAATTGAGCCATGACCTAAATGATGTATGTATATGAATTATAAGCCAGATAAATAAGGGTAGGACAAATTTGGGGTATGACAGCTGCCCCTATTTAATCGTCTTAAACTTGAGGGTGAGATTGGCGTCGGCTTTTCGAACATTCAAGGTAGAAGATGATTAAATACCAAGACCTGAAATTTGTCCTGAAATGGCGGTGTAAGTGTTATCTTTATTTTTATATTTTGATATTTGCTGGGGAAAGAGATTTTTTGTTTTTCTGGTGGAGAAATATACAGTGAATAATTGGATTTGAACGGTGATAGCTTGTAACGTAGCCCAGGTGCCAATACAAGGTTCTCAAAGGAAGTGATTGATGTACGTGACAGTGATTGGAAAAGATAAGGTAACATAGACGAATGTTTTAATACAGACGAGTATCGAGAGAAAATACAGACGAGTACCAAAAGGATAACACAAACGAGTGTTTAACTCAATACAGACGAGTATCGAAAGAAGATACAGACGAGTATCAAAAGAATAACACAGACAAGTGTTTGACTCAATACAGACGAGTATCGAAAGAAGATACAGACGGGCATCAAGGAATAACACATACGAGTGTTGGACTCAATACAGACGAGTATCGAAAGGGGTCACATACGAGCATCAAGGAATAACACAAATGAGCGTTGAGTCAATACAGACGAGTATCAAAAGAATAACACAGACGAGTGTTTGACTCAATACAGACGAGTGTTTGACGCAAGGAGATACAGAAGAGTGTTAAATCAATACAGACGAGTATCAAAAGAAGATACAGACGAGCATCGGGGAATAACACAGACGAGTGTTAAATCAATACAGACGAGTATCGACGAAAGACACAGATGAGCGTCGAAGGAACGACACAGACAAGTGTCAAAAGGACGATACAGACGAGTGTTTGGAGAGCTATACACAATAAGATTGATTAATTGACTCGCTGGGGATTGAGAACACCAGGTATTAGGACCGTGGCTTGCGGTGGTTTATAATGTGACAACAGATATCAATTAGGATTTGTAAGGATAACATCTCTGTGGGGATGTAACATTGTCTTGATTGGGTTCCGATTCTGATTATCTGGCTTATGCTTTTGCATGCATGTTTGAATTTTTCTGTATGGCGTAATGATCCACTTTGGTGGATATGCTACGCTTTGAGGATGCAATGTTATATGCAATGGATACTACATGCAGAGTGCCAAATAAAGGCCTCGGTGAGATAGTGGAGCAGAATCATTGGGGTCCGTTGCTTATTTTCTTGAGATGCCATTATGAGTTGGCATTGGAATCCTTGCAGTACCAAAGGTTATTGGCCACTGCATTGAGAGTTAGACTGTAACTTCGTTGGGGATGAAGTGGCTCCGCCTGACTTTCCCTACATCTCGTACCGCTCAGGGATTACGATCCTGAAGGATTCTCCTTTATCTGCCGCATGGAGGAGAGGATATGGGCCTCTCTAGGCGCCCTATGCTTACCAATACTGATGAATTACACGTTTGAACTTTCACGCGGGATGATGACGACCTTAGTGATATGACATGAGTCAAGATGACCATTAGAACCTGCAACCTGCACAGAAAAACAACGTTTGGATGCAAATGGCGCCCCTTAGAGCACTTTTGTGTTTATGTAACATCATGTTTCGTTTTGATTTATGATTATTATTCCCCTATGTTTTCAATGCAATGTTTAATAACGAATTAAATCACACTTCGCATACGAAGAATGGAAAGTAACAAGGAAAGCTTTTTAGCAAAAGGATCATGTTATTGATGGCATGCCTATGAATAGGCTTTTGTACAAGGAAGCAACTCCTAAATGAGGTAGTTGCAAAGAAAAGGAAAATAAAACACAGGATGGCAAAGAGAAATGCTCGAATTTCCATTAAAACTAGTATTGCTACAGTTCCCATATCCTTGATCTTCTCAATGCTTTGCTTCAGAAGCGTAGTGGTTGAACCGATCTGTCCGTATGCCAAGGGTGCGAAATGGTGTTTGTGAAGGATATTCAGACTGCAGCCTCTCGCTTTTAGTCCCTAACTTTTGCCTGGACCGCCCTTTCGGGTTTTCAATCCAGCGGGATACCCTTTTTTGCCTAGGCCGCCCTTTCGGGTTTTCGACCTAGCGGGTTATCCTTTTTTGTTTTATCCCTAATTTTTGCCTGGACTTTTTCTTTTTTATGTCCATTGGGATACCCATTATTGCCTAAGTTACTCTTTCGAGTTTTCAACTTAGCGGGTCTTTTATGCGTAGTATTTTTTGACCGAGTCTGAATTGACTGGAAGCGGAACGTCTTCCCCATCCATCTTTGTCAGGATTAAAGCACCACCTGAGAATGCTTTCTTCACAATGTATGGTCCCTCATAGTTGGGAGTCCATTTTCCCCTTGGATCGGTATGAATTGGCAAGATCTTCCTTACGACCAGGTCACCTGTGTGGAATTCTCGAGGCCGAATCTTCTTGTCGTATGCTTTCTTAATTCTCTTTTGATACAACTGACCATGGCAGATAGCAGATAAGCGTTTCTCCTCAATTAGGTTGAGGTGGTCAAGCCTCGTTTGAACCCATTCAGTTTCATCAAGTTTGGCATCCATCAGTACTCTCAACGAAGGAATTTCCACTTCGACGGGAAGTACCGCTTCCATACCGTAGACAAGAGAGAAGGGAGTTGCCCCAGTTGAGGTACGAACTGAAGTTCTATAGCCATGTAGGGCGAACGGTAACATCTCATGCCAATCTTTGTACGTTCTAACCATTTTATGGACGATCTTCTTTATGTTCTTGTTAGCTGCTTCGACTGCGCCATTCATCTTTGGCCGATAGGGTGACGAATTGTGATGTTCAATCTTGAACTCTTCACATAACTCTGTCATCATCTTGTTATTAAGATTGGACCCATTATCAGTGATGATTTTGTTTGGAACCCCGTATCGGCATATGATCTCCTTCTTGATGAAGCGAGTGACGACTTGCTTGGTTACGTTCTTGTAAGAAGCAGCTTCAACCCATTTGGTGAAGTAGTCGATAGCAACAAGGATAAATCTGTGTCCATTCGAAGCTTGTGGCTCAATTCGTCCAATCATGTCGATGCCCCACATGGCAAAGGGCCATGGTGATGTAAGAACATTCAAAGGAGTTGGAGGGACATGAATCCTGTCTGTGTACACTTGGCATTTGTGACACTTTTTCACGTACACATAACAGTCACTTTCTATTGTCATCGAATAATATCCTGCTCGCAAGATCTTTTTAGCCATAGAATGTCCACTGGAATGAGTTCCAAAAGATCCCTCGTGAATTTATCGCATGATCAATTCTGCTTCGTGTCTATCCACGCATCTGAGCAAAACGGAATCATAGTTTCTTTTGTACAGGACGTCTCCTGACAAGAAGAATTTGGATGCTAACCTTCGAAGTGTTCGCTTATCACCAATCGTAGCATCTTCAGGGTACTCTTGCTTCTCGACATACCTTTTGATATGGTAATACCAAGGCTTTTCATCATATACATCTTCAGTAGAGAGACAATGAGCAGGGAATACATGTGCAGGCTCTTTGTAACGGAGGATCCTTATGTCTGGCGCTTCATTAGGGGAGCTAACTCTGAACATTGCTGCCAAAGTAGCCAAAGCATCTGCCAACCGGTTTTCTTCTCGGGGAATATGATCGAAGGTGATTTCCTCAAAAGCGGGCAACAACTCTAAGATATAGTCCCTATAAGGAACTAAATTGGGGTGTCGCGTTTCCCAATCACCTCGTATCTGATGTATGACCAAGGCAGAATCCCCATAAACTTCAAGGATCTTGATTCTCATATCAATGGCTGCCTCGAGGCCCATCACACAAGCTTCGTATTCTGCCACATTATTCGTGCAATCAAAACATATTCTGGCCGTGAAAGGAATGTGAGTCTGACGAGGAGAAGTCAAAACTGCCCCAATACCATGGCCCATAGCATTTGATGCACCATCGAACGTGAGAGTCCATCGCTCCCCTGGTTCGGGTCCTTCATCATCATCCAGTTTCATGATGTCCTCATCAGGAAAATCAAACTTCATTGACTGGTATTATTCCAATGGCTGATGAGCGAGATGATCTGTGTCATACCCCAAAATTTGCCCATACTATTTCTCATGTGCAAGTTCAAATCAAAGTACAAAGATCCAAGACATCTCTCCTAAACAAAGCTCAGAGAATTAGGGTTTTGTTGATCTGAGAAAAATCAATGGATCAAAAGACTCCAAGGCACCTCATATGGTTTATGATATTCCAAACTACTTCCATGACTAATTTCAGGCCTCGATTCATAAGATTGCCCAGTCAACTGCTCAAAAAGTCAACAGTCGACTAGTTTGACCTGAAAGTCAACTATGGTCAAACCACAGTCAAAACTCCTGATTTTTTATCAATATCCTTATATTGAAGTATCATTCACCATTTGATCAAGGATTGATCATGATTCATCAAGAAAAGATCAGAAATCAACAAGATCAAAAGTTTCTAAATTAGGGTTTTTTAGAAGAAAGTCAACTAAACTTTGACCAGCCGTAACTTTCACATGGAACATAAAAAATTTTCCATCCAAAGCTCATTTTGAAGGAAATTTGATTCTCTACAACTTTGTCTTTCACATGCCAAGTCTAAAAATGCTTCATTGGAGAGATATGAGCTAATACATTACAGGTCCTTCTAAAAGATCGCCAAAAGGCATTTTTTCTCAAAGCTCATAACTTGAACATGGTACACTCAATTAAGATGAAACCAAAAGGAGCTTTTAGAGGACTACTTAAGCTTTCTAAGAAGTCCTATAACATGTTCATGCCACAAAAATTGAAGGAGATATGAGGCTCAGAAGTTGGTCAAATTTCAAGAAGTGCATGAAACCATAATTGAATAATTTTGTGTTAATGGGCCTAAAATTTGAACTTCAAACATATCCATAACACATATAAGGGTCCATGAACCCATCCTTACCCTTTTATGGTCTTACTTTTATTTATTTACATTTATATGAATTTTTATTCATTTAAATCTTAAATAAATTAAGTAAAATATCAAAATAAACGGATTAAATGGTATGGTCCTGATTTTAATCATATGGAGGCCCAAAGATCCATTGTTAGTTATTTTATGGTTCTATTTCATTTATTTTTGAATTTTATTTAGTTAAATTCAAAGTAAATTAAATAAAATCATAAGAATAATTAAAGATTTGAATAAGATTATAATTCCAGCAAATATTGAGAAATATATGGAATAAAATCAAGGAAAAACGTGAGAAGGAGATTGGTACAAGATTGAGACAAAAATGGAAAGTTTTATGTCATATTTTTCTTCAAATTTCCAAATGATCTAATGACCTAAAGTCCAAGCCCAAAAACAACCCTAATGTACTCTCTTATATACCTACAACATGTGCAGCGTGAGGGGGAGGAAAAAATAGAGGAGGATTGGAGAGAAGATAGGGTTCCAAAGCCTCCAAATATTTCAAGTTCTAGGGTAATTTGCAACAATGATTTCCAGACATTCTCAAGTCCAAAACATCATCTCAATCTCTTCACAGAATGGTATAGGACGATGCTGAATCATCAACAAAACTCCATGACCCCAGGGATGGTTACATCACGTTAACATTGTTCATGCATAATTGTTTGATTCGTATACCAAGTTTCAATATATCTTAATCGAAACTAACCCCTTGTATGAATTCATGTTAATGTTTGTGACAGTTTGGAACTCATATACCGGAGCTTTAGAGCGTAGAACGCAAAACACCATGGTTAGGGTTTGAAAGAGAACTCATTCGGATCCAGGTCTCTAGATCGATCCAGGCCTCCAAACCACCTTCATTGAATTCAGAAGGTCAAAGTTAGTGGATCTGGGCGCGATTGGGATCCCTGCAACGTCATCCATGGCTGATTCGAAGGTCTGAAAATTAGAAAGAAAACCTGCGGAAAATCCGCAGGTAATTCCACAGCTAACCCTGCAAGAAAATCCCAGGTGCGGAGGTTGAAGATGAAGATTAATGAGTTGGCATTGGACCAGACGCGTGGCCTCTTTCCATTAGCCAGCCAGCGCATTCAAGTTCTCCCTCCGCTCTCATTGGACGGTCAAACGGTCCCTCGTTATCTTTCCATTCGCGATAGGCTGTATGCATAACAGCGGGTCCCACGCTGACGGCCTTTTTGACTTTTCCATTTATCATATTCTTTCTTATTTAAAGTTTTGTTTCCATGCAATTATCAATTAACAACCGTGGCACAGCTGGCAGCGTAAGCAATATGGCAACCCAGTGGACAGGGGTTCGAATCTTAGCTCCCCAGTGTATTTTTATTTTCCTATTTGAACTAACTTACTTGCAGGTCATGTACGCATGCTCCCACGCGTCTCCACGGTACATCTTCAACGCTGACCATCAGATCTCTCCACTTCAAAGATCTAATGCTCTAGACGTGCTCTTCCACCGTACACCCTCAGGGGCTTCTCATACCAAATCCCACGCCCAGGTTTCTTTTTTGCTCCTTCAGCTTTTTGGTTGTTTTTTTTTCTTTCCTTGTTTTTTTTGTTTTATTTCATTTAACAATTAAATTAATTAATTAATTAAGTTAAATTAATTAGTAATTAAAATTATTTTTTTAATTAGCTAACTTTAATTTAGACACTAGGTTTTAATTAATTTTAGGCTAATTATTTTTAGGTTTAATAATAATAAATTAATTTTAGGCTAATTATTTTTAGGTTTAATAGTAAATTAATTTTAGGCTAATTAATTTTAGGTTTTAATAATAATAACATTAGGCTAACCTTTAAGATTTAGGATTTATCACCATGAACACCTCATTTGCCTTCAAACCTTGATTTTTCTAAAACTGCATTTTTATTTCACGAATTCTCTTCTCATCTCTTACTCCATGCTTGTCGAATGTTTGTTTAAATTCTAACTTTATTTAACTATGCTTTTATTTAATTATTTAATTTCTGTCGTTTTTTTAATTATACTATTTATTTAATTATACTATTTATTTAATTATTTAAGTTTCGTTATTTAAATTCTAGAGGGAGTATAGGTTGCAACTTTTGTGATGTAATAGTAATTAGGATTTTATTTATCTTTCTGCCTTTACTTTCCGCATCTCCCAATTTTTGGTTATGTACCCCCTTAATCCCGAAGCCTTGTAATAGTTGTAGGTTTATTTTCTGTCTTTTAATTTCCGCACAATATAATTGTTATTTAACTGCATGGTTAGTAAATAGGGAGTGAAAAGATAATCAATTAATTGCTATCTAATCTTAACTCAAAGATGAATACAATCGAAAACAATCACGTGATTGGTGCACACAAACACCTTTAGGGTACCCCTCTTGTTGCCTGTTACTGTTGCCTTCGATTTCGATCAAATAGTCAAGTCCCTTCGAATATAGGGATACCTTAGCTTGCTTCCTTCGATTCAAAATCACCACGTCCCTCCGATAAAAGATCATAGTCCCTTTCGAGTTGCCTACGATAAAATGTGATCTTGTCCCTCGATTAAATGGTGATAGTCCCTTCGATTGCTAAGGTATCCTTACTGTTGCCTAAATGACTATTTTATCCTTCCTTAAAGACTACTTACCTTTTCATGGTGGGGACAGTTTTATGGCGAATGATACTTTCTCGATGACCCTTCACATCCAATTGAAAGACTTCCTGCCTTCTCATGGTATGGATAGACCCTTTCGCCCGAAAGACTTAAAGAACAAGAAAGACCATAATCTTAGGGTAGGTAGCTCTTAACTGCTTGCTCACAACAAAATTTCAAATTACGTTTCACACCTCTTTTCCAACTCAATTCAAAACAAGGCTACGCTTATTTACAAGCTAAAGTCCTTAAACGAATCTTTTCTTATTCAAACTTTTCAAACAAACAAAGTGAGCTAAGCAATTAAGAGCCCATGGATAACCATGGATGCAAAGGGTGCCTTACACCTTCCCTTTGTATAACCTACCCCCCGAACTCAAAATCTTTCAAAGGTCTTTCCTGTTCTTTTTGCCTTTCCAATTGGATAAAATAAAAGTCGGTGGCGACTCTTGCTATCCGCGACATTTCAAATAAAGTCTGTTCACCGTATTACAGAACTGGCGACTCTATTGGGGATGCTTTCGAATAAAAGAGGGGTTACCTTAGAGCTAGGATCACTTTAAATTTGTTTGACTTGTTTGCTTTATCTTTAAAGGCTGTTTTGGGTATTCTGCCGTGCGAAAGATCCTACACCCGGATCTAGTGTACCTTAGGTATGTGGCATGAAACCAGGGAGGCTGTACGACATGTATCGTTATGGTTGAATTGGTGGCCACCGTTAGTGCGACGCTTTGGTTTGTCCTGATGGCCCTTGAATATGATCGAGGAGACATTTGGCTACCGCGTGGTGTCACAAGCACTAATTCGCCCTTAGAACCTTAGTTGAACTTGACTTTGGCCTATAGGAAGTAGCGAGATAGCTGGCTTTGGATTCCCGACTGAAGCCGGTGTAAATGCAAGCTTCTCAAGTATAGTGTGTTTAGATGAAGACAATATGGACATCAAGATTTTATAAAGGATGTGCAAAAAGAATTTCAAGTATCAAGCAAAAATACATCATTTCAAAGTCTTGAAGAAATTGTGAAGATTCAAGAATCAAGCTAAAATGTCAAAGGTATAAACAATACTCACTTTGACATATAATTGTTCACAAATATATTTCCATGCATATCATAAACATACTACAAAGTGTCATCCTTCAAAAAGTTCATTTAAAACCTTTTTCAAAGTTAAAATTCAAAATAAAGGTTTTAGGAACCGGGTTGTCCCTATGGGGGAACCGGTTCCCAGCATTCTAAGTTTTCAGTTCTCTGTGTTTTACTATGGGGAACCGGGTTGTCCCTAGGTGGGAACCGGTTCCTCAGTTCAAAATTTGAAATTTCTGCTGTAACGTTCAGCAGGAACCGGGTTCTCCCAGGTAGGAACCGGTTCCTACTGAACCAGTGTGTTTTTTCATTGCATGATCTTATTCAAACGAATCCATTTTCTTACCACTTGATCATTGCATTGTTTCATGGAAAAATAACCATTCAAAGAGGTGTTTGACACATTATAAATAATACATATTTCAGAATCATTATTCACCTTCTTCATTAACAATTCATAAACCATATATTCTTCATCTTTCAATATTTCCAAGTGTTCATCAAATCTTATTTTCAAGTGAAACTTTCTATACACATTTTCATTGAGAATTCATTTAAAGTTTCATGCATACATTGTGAACACTTATATTCATTTTGAGAATTGTTTATTTGAAGAAGAAGATCAATCCAAGATTGATATTGCTCTACAAACTTCTACTCAAATTATACTTAGAAATTATATCTTATTTTTCAGGATTGTTGAAAATAAGATTGTATTGTTTCCTTACTATCCAGGATTGTTGGAAGTAAGTGGTGTGTTTGAAGAGGATTGTTCTTCATTCACATTAGTATTGATTGATCTTAAAGGTGTTAAGAACCTTTGATCACCCTATAGGTTAGATAGTAGGCATAGGCTTGTACAATAATTCTAACTATAGTGAAATCTCTTTCGTGTTTGAAAGGGGACTGGAGTACTCTCGGATTATGAGGGGAACCAGTATATATCGTTGCGTTCTTTACTTTTCCGCACTTTGTCGCTTTCATCACCATTACCAAAGAAAAGAAAAGAACCTTACAAAAACCTTCAAACACTTAACCAAAAATTATTAGAAGTATTCTCATAAAACCGATTAAAATTTTGAAAACCTAATTCACCCCCCCTCTTAGGCGCACTCTTATACTTACATTTGGCATCAGAGCAAGTTATAGGTAACTTGTTCCTAAAGATCCAGAATGGCTTCCGCAAATCAAAGACCGGCTTTCAAAGATGGTGGTTCTAACAACAAGCCTCCATTGTTTTGTGGTGAATATTTTGACTTTTGGAAAATCCAAATGAAGGCTCATCTAGAAGCACAAGGAGAAGAAGTTTGGGAGGCTGTCCTACAAGGTCCTCATGTTCCTACAACGGTCGTTAATGGTGTTGGATCGGAGAAACCTAAAGCGTCATGGGATGATAATGATAGAAAAAGGGTTCTTGCTGACAAAAAGGCGATCAGTCTTCTTCATGGTGCTCTTAGTATGGATGAATTCTTCCGAGTATCAACATGTACAACATCAAAAGAAATTTGGGATACTCTTGTAGAAACTCATGAAGGTACCGCTGAAGTTAAAAGATCAAGATTGAATACTTTAAGCCAAGAGTACGAACTGTTTAGAATGAAGCCTGGAGAAACTATTCTCGATTTGCAAAAACGATTCGTACATTTGACAAATCACTTGAAGGCACTTGGTAAGACTCTTACTACCGAAGAACTTAATCTTAAAGTGCTCAGATCTTTGACAAGGGAGTGGCAACCAAAAGTGACGGCGATATCCGAAAAGAAGAATTTATCAAAACTTACTTCCGCAACACTATTTGGAAAACTTCAAGAATATGAGACAGAACTTGGAAGATTGGAAAAGCATGAGAACTTAGAGAAGAAATCCAAAGGCATTGCATTAAAAGTAGATTCAAAAGAAAGCAAAATGAAAAATGCATCGGATGAAGATGAAAACTTCTTGCTTCTTGTAAAAAGGTTAGGCAAATTTTTTGGTAATAAAAATAATATTGATAATGCTAACTTTGTCAAAAGGAAGAAATTCTCAAAGCATAAGGATAAAGAAGCATCCACTTCATCACAAGAAGTAACATGCTATGAATGTGGGAAACAAGGACACATAAAGCCGGAGTGTCCAAAACTTTCTAAGAAGAATGGATTCAAAGGCAAGAAGGAATTCAAAAAGAAAAGTGCCTACATAGCATGGGAAGATAATGAAGTAAGTTCTTCATCGGACTCCGATAGTGATGAAAGTGCAAATCTAGCATTGATGGCATCACACCATTCCGATGATGAAGAAGGCGAGGTTAGTTACGATGATTCTCTTTTTAATAATGGTGCACAATATGCAATAAATGAATTGTTAAATGAGTGTAAAATTCTCTATAAAACTATCTCATCTCAAAAGAAGATAATATCATCTTTAGAAGAAAAGGTTAAGATAATTGAAGAAGAACATAAAGATGACAAAGAAAAAATGATTAGTGTTCAAGAAGATAATGTTGCATGCAAGAATTGTGAATCACTTTCCTTCCAAATTGTCCAATTAAAACGTGTTTTAGAAAGATATGAAAAAGGGGAAATTGGATTGGAAAATGTTCTTAGCACACAAAGATACTCCAATGATAAGAGCGGACTTGGTTTCTCTAAATTTGATAAACCAACATCCAACAAGACTATCTTTGTCAAAGCTAGTAACCAACCAATTCAAGAGAAAGTGATCAAGCCTAAAGTAATGCAACATTATCCTAAAAGGAAGAACTTTATTAAGAAGAAATCTTATCCTCCTAGATATAGAAGTAACTTTGAACCTACTTGTTTTTATTGTGGTATTATTGGTCACACACCCAATGCTTGTTATGTAAGGAACTTTAGTGTTCCTAGTGGACATTATGTATGGGTGAAGAAAGGAACTAACTATGATGGACCCAAAGCCATTTGGGTACCTAACAAAACTTAATTTGTTTTGTAGGCATGCTTGAAGACCACTTCAAACCTATGGTATCTAGATAGTGGTTGTTCAAAGCATATGACGGGTGACTTAAACCAATTTTCAGATCTAAGGTTAAAGGCCAAGGGTTTTGTCACTTATGGAGACAACAATAAGGGAAGAATTCTTGGCAAAGGCAAAGTTGGTGCACCACCTTTCACATCCATTGAAGATGTTCTTTATGTTGAAGGACTAAAGCATAATCTTCTAAGCATTAGCCAACTTTGTGACAAAGGCTTCAAGATCAAATTCACTAAGGAGGAATGCTTGATCATCGATGAAGTCACCAATGAGGTAAAACTCAAAGGTACAAGAATTAATAACATTTTTATGATTTCTTTAAATGATTTATCTTTGAAAGTAAAATGTCTTTTAGTAAACAATAATGAATCATGGTTATGGCATAAAAGAGCAGCCCATATTCATATGGACCATTTAAATAAATTAACCAAACATGATCTTGTTATTGGCCTACCTAAGATAAAGTTTGTCAAAGATAAATTATGTGATGCATGTCAAAAGGGAAAGCAAACCAAATCATCTTTCAAACCAAAGAATGTGGTGACTACAACAAGGCCACTTCAATTGTTGCATATGGATCTATTTGGTCCATCAAGGACAAGAAGCTTCGGAGGTAATGTATACGCTTTAGTTATTGTTGATGATTATTCTAGATATTCTTGGACTTTGTTTCTTGTGCAGAAAAGTGATGCTTTTAGAGCCTTTAAGAAGTATGCAAAACAAATCCAAAATGAAAAATCATTAAAGATTGTATCCATAAGAAGTGATCATGGTGGAGAGTTTCAAAATGCATCGTTTGAATAATTTTGTGAAGAACATGGTATCTCTCATAATTTTTCAGCACCAAGAACTCCACAACAAAATGGAGTAGTCGAAAGGAAAAATAGGTTTATAGTGGAACTTGCAAGAACAATGCTTAGTGATGCAAATCTTCCTAAATATTTTTGGGCGGATGCGGTTAGTACGGCATGTTATGTTGGAAATCGAGTAATCATTAGACCTATCTTAAAGAAGACTCCATATGAACTCTTCAAAGGAATAAAGCCAAACATTGCTCACTTTCACATTTTTAGATGCAAGTGCTTTGTTCTAAACAATGACAAAGACAATCTTGGTAAGTTTGATGAGAAATCCGACGAAGGTATATTTCTTGGTTATTCTCTTTCTAGTAAAGCATATAGAATTTATAATAAAAGAACTTTAACTATTGAAGAATCCATGCATGTATCTTTTGATGAGACTAACACTTCCAAAGAGGAAATAGTTGTTTGTGATGATGATGATCCTTTAGATTTACCCCCGGAAGAACCTTCAAATGATACAATTGTGAAGGCACCGGAAGAACTTTCAAATGATACAATTGTGAAGGCACCGGAAGTACAACAAGAAAGTGTTCAACAAGAAAGTGTACAACAAGAATCAAACACCAATGATCTACCAAAAGAATGGAGAACTCATAGAGATCATCCTATTGATAAAGTTATTGGTGATATTAGTCAAGGAGTTGCAACAAGATTAAATCTCAAAGATGCTTGCTTACACATGGCTTTTGTTTCTCAAATTGAACCTTCCAAAGTTGATGAAGCCTTAGGAGACGATCAATGGATAAATGCAACGCAAGAAGAATTGAATCAATTCGAGAGAAATCAAGTTTGGGAACTTGTGCCTAGACCAAGTAATAAACACATCATAGGTACTCGATGGGTGTTTAAGAACAAACTTGATGAGAATGGTATAATTGTTCGAAACAAAGCAAGATTGGTGGCCCAAGGTTACAATCAAGAAGAAGGAATCGACTTTGAAGAAACATTTGCTCCGGTTGCAAGGTTAGAAGCTATTCGTCTTTTACTTGCTTATGCATGTTCATTAAATTTTCAGCTTTATCAAATGGACGTCAAGAGCGCATTCTTGAATGGCTACATCAATGAAGAAGTCTATGTCAAACAACCCCCGGGATTTGAAGACTTCAAGAATCCTACACATGTCTTTAAGTTGAGAAAGGCTCTTTATGGCTTAAAGCAAGCACCAAGAGCATGGTATGATAGACTTAGCAATTTTTTGTGTGAAAAGGGTTTCGAAAAGGGTAAGGTTGATAAAACTTTGTTCATTAAGAAAATCAAGAGTAACACTTTATTGGTTCAAGTCTATGTTGATGATATCATTTTTGGATCGACTAACAAAGAAATGTGTGAGGAATTCTCATTGATGATGCAAGGAGAATTCGAGATGTCTATGATGGGAAAGATGAACTACTTTCTTGGACTACAAATTAAGCAACTCAAAGATGGAATCTTTATCAATCAATCCAAATATTGTAAAGAATTATTGAAGAAGTTTGATATGGATAATTGTAAAGCAATGAATACTCCAATGGGCTCCGGTACATATGTTGATCAAGATGAATCCGGTACTCCAATTGATATTACTAAGTATCGAGGTATGATTGATTCTTTATTATATTTGACGGCAAGCCGTCCTGACATAATGTTTAGTGTTTGTCTTTGTGCTCGCTTCCAAGCAAATCCAAAGGAATCACATCTTATGGCGGTTAAAAGGATCATGAAGTATCTCAAAGGAACAACCAATGTTGGCTTATGGTATCCAAAAGGTAGTGTTTGCAATTTAATTGGTTATTCTGACGCGGATTATGCAGGATGTAAAACTGATCGTAAAAGCACAAGTGGTACTTGTCACATTCTTGGAAATGCATTAGTATCATGGGCTTGTAAAAAGCAAGCATGTGTTGCTCTTAGTACGGCCGAAGCAGAATATATAGCAGCAGGTAGTTGTTGTGCACAAATTCTTTGGCTTAAGCAACAACTTCGTGACTACGGACTTGATCTCGGATGTATTCCTCTTCGATGCGACAATACAAGTGCTATAAATATTACAAAGAATCCGGTCATGCATTCAAGAACCAAACACATAGACATTCGACATCATTTTCTTCGCGATCATGTGCTTAAAGGAGATGTTGAAGTCACTTTTGTAGATACTCATAATCAACTTGCGGATATCTTCACCAAGCCTCTCCCAAAAGAATCGTTTTACAAAATTCGACGAGAGCTTGGAATTTTAGACGAAGGTGATGTTTAAAATTTGTTCGTCATTTTCATACATCAAAGATTTTATATCAATTTTCTCTTTTTCCCCATCCTTTTTGATAATAACAAAGGGGGAGAAGAATATGCATGTGTTTTTGTTGTTGTTTTGTTTCAAAGAAAAATGCAGGCCATTGTTAAAATTATCAAATAAAACTCATCACCATAAATCAAGGAATCATGGATTTAGGGGGAGTCTCTAACATAGGGGGAGCCTTGCATTGTTCTACATAATTTCAAAAGCACAAAACAACTCTTTTTCAAAACATTTTCAAGACTTGGTTGTCATCATCAAAAAGGGGGAGAATGTAAATGCAAGCTTCTCAAGTATAGTGTGTTTTGATGAAGACAATATGGACATCAAGCTTTTATAAAGGATGTGCAAAAAGAATTTCAAGTATCAAGCAAAAATACATCATTTCAAAGTCTTGAAGAAATTGTGAAGATTCAAGAATCAAGCTAAAATGTCAAAGGTATAAACAATACTCACTTTGACATATAATTGTTCACAAATATATTTCCATGCATATCATAAACATACTACAAAGTGTCATCCTTCAAAAAGTTCATTTAAAACCTTTTTCAAAGTTAAAATTCAAAATAAAGGTTTTAGGAACCGGGTTGTCCCTATGGGGGAACCGGTTCCCAGCATTCTAAGTTTTCAGTTCTCTGTGTTTTACTATGGGGAACCGGGTTGTCCCTAGGTGGGAACCGGTTCCTCAGTTCAAAATTTGAAATTTCTACTGTAACGTTCAGCAGGAACCGGGTTGTCCCAGGTAGGAACCGGTTCCTACTGAACAAGTGTGTTTTTTCATTGCATGATCTTATTCAAACGAATCCATTTTCTTACCACTTGATCATTGCATTGTTTCATGGAAAAATAACCATTCAAAGAGGTGTTTGACACATTATAAATACTACATATTTCAGAATCATTATTCACCTTCTTCATTAACAATTCATAAACCATATATTCTTCATCTTTCAATATTTCCAAGTGTTCATCAAATCTTATTTTCAAGTGAAACTTTCTATACACATTTTCATTGAGAATTCATTTAAAGTTTCATGCATACATTGTGAACACTTATATTCATTTTGAGAATTGTTTATTTGAAGAAGAAGATCAATCCAAGATTGATATTGCTCTACAAACTTCTACTCAAATTATACTTAGAAATTATATCTTATTTTTCAGGATTGTTGAAAATAAGATTGTATTGTTTCCTTACTATCCAGGATTGTTGGAAGTAAGTGGTGTGTTTGAAGAGGATTGTTCTTCATTCACATTAGTGTTGATTGATCTTAAAGGTGTTAAGAACCTTTGATCACCCTATAGGTTAGATAGTAGGCATAGGCTTGTACAATAATTCTAACTATAGTGAAATCTCTTTCGTGTTTGAAAGGGGACTGGAGTACTCTCGGATTTTGAGGGGAACCAGTATATATCGTTGCGTTCTTTACTTTTCCGCACTTTGTCTCTTTCATCACCATTACCAAAGAAAAGAAAAGAACCTTACAAAAACCTTCAAACACTTAACCAAAAATTATTAGAAGTATTCTCATAAAACCGATTAAATTTTTGAAAACCTAATTCACCCCCCCTCTTAGGCGCACTCTTATACTTACAGCCGGTTGATACTCGATGCTACACTCATTGAGATTGGACTCTAGGGATGCTTTTGGTTGGCCGATCGAGTGCCATGTTGAGACAATTCCCGCGAGAAAGATCAGGGATATGATCACCATAGAACCCAGTTACTATTCTAGGACAGGTTGAACCAACTTAACTTCAGTGGGGAGGGTACTTACCTACGAACTTCACGCAAGCCTTTAAACCTAAGGACACTTGTGTGATTCGTCTGTGCTTTCCACTAACCCTTTAGTTTTCTTGCAGGTTCTTCTTGTGGGACTCACTCGTCTTTACCATCTTACGCTTTGCCTGATGCATTGCATAACATCATGACATCATGACATCATAAGCATAACATGATTTAACTAACCCTTTCAAGGATCTTAGGAATTTAGGGCGCACAATTTCAGGTGCTCTTATCAAGGACTGAATTCCTATCAAGGGGAAAGAAGATTTATTTTCCTCTAGTCGTGTACCTTCAAATTCACAAGTATCTCGAATCAGAGGCGATGACCCACTGGATATGGTGAGCTTGATTCCCAAGGAAGAACATCCAAGAATCAGAGTTCTTCAAACAAAGATGCGACCAAACCATTTTCCAATGTTGCTAACTAAATTCCTTAAAGATCCTTAAAAACATTGCATTTGCATTCATAACATCACATAAAACTAACTTTTACTTTCAGGTCGACCAACTGGTCAGAAAAATACCATTAACAAATCAATCCTAATCAGATGAACATTTTGGAAGCTTGACCCCCAGACTTCTGAAACATTCCAATCAGATATACATTCCGGAAGCAATCACGTGATTGGTGCACACAAACACCTTTAGGGTACCCCTCTTGTTGCCTGTTGCCTGTTGCCTTCGATTTCGATCAAATAGTCAAGTCCCTTCGAATATAGGGATACCTTAGCTTGCTTCCTTCGATTCAAAATCACCACGTCCCTCCGATAAAAGATCATAGTCCCTTTCGAGTTGCCTACGATAAAATGTGATCTTGTCCCTCGATTAAATGGTGATAGTCCCTTCGATTGCTAAGGTATCCTTACTGTTGCCTAAATGACTATTTTATCCTTCCTCAAAGACTACTTACCTCTTCATGGTGGGGACAGTTTTATGGCGAATGATACTTTCTCGATGACCCTTCACATCCAATTGAAAGACTTCCTGCCTTCTCATGGTATGGATAGACCCTTTCGCCCGAAAGACTTAAAGAACAAGAAAGACCATAATCTTAGGGTAGGTAGCTCTTAACTGCTTGCTCACAACAAAATTTCAAATTACTTTTCACACCTCTTTTCCAACTCAATTCAAAACAAGGCTACGCTTATTTACAAGCTAAAGTCCTTAAACGAATATTTTCTTATTCAAACTTTTCAAACAAACAAAGTGAGCTAAGCAATTAAGAGCCTATGGATAACCATGGATGCAAAGGGTGCCTTACACCTTCCCTTTGTATAACCTACCCCCCGAACTCAAAATCTTTCAAAGGTCTTTCCTGTTCTTTTTTCCTTTCCAATTGGATAAAATAAAAGTCGATGGTGACTCTTGCTATCCGCGACATTTCAAATAAAGTCAGTTCACCGTATTAAAATCTGCAAGGACACTTCCTTTGATGGCCTTCTGTGTAACATACTGAATATCGTACTCTGATAAAAGCATTTGCCATCGTGCCAGTCTTCCTTTAAGAGCCGGTTTTTCAAAGATGTACTTTATCGGGTCCATTTTGTAGATCAATAAAGTGGTGTGAGACAACATATACTGCCTCATTCGGCGAGCGGCCCATACCAAAGCACAACAAGTTTTCTCGAGTAGTGAGTAACGGGATTCACAATCGGTAAACGTTTTACTCAGGTAATAAATAGCGCACTCTTTTCGACCAGACTCGTCATGCTGGCCCAGCACACACCCTATAGATCCTTCAAGCACAGTTAAGTACATAAGAAGCGGCCTCCCAGGAACCGGAGGCATGAGAATTGGTGGCTCTTGGAGGTACTGTTTGATCCTTTCGAAGGCTTCTTGACAATGATCATCCCAACGGATATCTTGATTTTTGCGTAGCAGCCTAAAGATGGGTTCACAAGTGTCAGTGAGATGAGAAATGAACCTGGCTATGTAATTCAATCTCCCAAGGAACCCTCGAACTTCTTTTTCATTCTTCGGTGCTGGCATATTCTGTATTGCTCTTACTTTATCAGGGTCGACCTCAATCCCTCGTTGGCTCACGATGAATCAGAGTAATTTTCCATATTGCACTCCAAAAGTGCACTTATTTGGATTAAGCCTCAACCTGAATTTTCGTAGACGAGCAAACAATTTCTCAAGATATACCAAATGTTCCTCCTCAGTTTGAGATTTTGCAATCATATCGTCGACATATACTTCGATCTCCTTATGGATCATGTCATGGAAAAGGGTCACCATTGCTCGTTGATACGTTGCACCGACATTCTTAAGGCCAAAAGGCATCACCTTATAACAATACGTACCCCACGGAGTGGTAAAAGTAGTCTTGGTCATGTCTTCGGGAGCCATCTTTATTTGGTTATAGCCAGAAAAACCATCCATGAATGAGAACACCGAATACTGAGCAGTATTGTCGACTAGCACATCAATGTGAGGCAGAGGGAAGTCATCCTTCGGACTCGCCCTATTCAGATCTTGATAGTCGACACACATGCGCACCTTTCCGTCCTTCTTAGGAACAGGTACGATGTTTGCAATCCATGGAGGATATTCACACACAGACAAGAAACCAGCCTTCAACTGTTTTTCAACTTCCTCCTTGATCTTCAAAGCCATATCAGGTCGAGTTCTTCGCAATTTTTGTTTCACAGGCGGACATTCTGGTTTAAGCGGTAACCTGTGCATAACGATGTCGGTGTCTAAACCAGGCATGTCTTCATACGACCAGGCGAAGATATCAACATACTCTCGAAGCAGCTCAATCAACCTTCTCTTTACATCACTTTGCAAAGCGGCCCCTATCTTGACTTCTCTCTTTGCTTCTTCTGTACCGAGGTTGATGATTTCTATGGCCTTCTGATGTGGCTGAATAGATTTCTCTTCTTGTCTTAAAAGTCTTTCCAATTCCGCAAGGACTTCACAATTTTCCCCACTATCTTCATCAGCTTGGTCAATTGGATTCTCAAGGATATCAGGACATGGAACTGTAACATTATCATTTTTGATGGAATCCGAGCCGGATTTGCACGATGGATGATTTATGCCTTAGAATGCAACACATAAAGGAAATAAAAAAAGAAAAGTTTTGCCATTTATGAAAAAAAATTTAAAATAAAATGAAAGAAATGGAGCAGTAATTGCGTGCAAAAATATAACTTTTATTCATTATTAAACAAATTGAAACACATGGGGGGCCCTTCTTTATACAAGCGATCAAAATGCTTGGGGCGAAGCACATGATTTATCGAAACAAGAAAATTACATCTCCATAAAAATGACTCTGGGATGTCCAATATGGTCCAGTTGTTGAGTTCTTGTCCGGGTGCAGCATGGCAAATGAATCCTGAGAGATCTTCTTCATCTTCATCATCCATGGCGAGAACCTGACCTCCAGAACTAGTACTGGCACTGAGTTCACCTGAGAAATTTGGGGGATCACCCTCTTCCCAAGAATTGTGCTGAGCTGAGTAGAAGAGGATGGTTGGTACCCTAGCCCATGCTTGTCTCGCTTCTCATAGACATCAATCAACTTGCCCCAGGCACCATGGGGAACACTAGCTTCTAGGAAAGCCTTGGCATCATTCAAGGATGAGAGGGGTGCTCCAGGTTCCCTCTTATTTTCGACCACAGGGAGTTTATCAACTGACACAATCTCCAAGGCTTGAAAAGGTGTCTCTTGTATTTCTCCTTCTACTGCCACATAACGGTATGTTGCTAGATTATTGACTACCAGATCCTCTTCACCAGTGATTACAACAATCTTGTCACCCACAACAAATTTCAAACACTGATGGAGGGTAGATGTCACGGCTCCAGCAGCGTGGATCCAAGGACGACCCAAGAGGCAAGTGTACGAAAGGCGAATATCCATGACATAGAAGGCAATGTAGAATGTGTGAGGACCAATCTTGACGGGCAAATCAATCTCCCCTTCTACGGACCTTCTAGAACCATCAAACGCTCTGACGCTCATAGTGCACGGTCTCATCATAACCCCATCCATACTCAGCTTGAACAGAGTAGCCTTGGGCATCACATTAAGGGAAGACCCTATATCGATCAGAACTCGAGATAAAACAGTATCCAAGCACTTCATGGAGATATGTAATGCTTTGTTATGTGCTCTACCCTTAGGTGGAAGTACCTCATCACAAAAACCCAAACAATTACCAGCAGCAATATTGGTTACATCCCCTTGAAACTGTGGCACAGTAATGTCTTGAGTTACATGAGCAGAAGCCAGAACTTTCATTAGAGCATCATAGTGAGCTTCTGAGTGCACCAAAAGGGACAAGATGGAAATCTTAGCTTGAGTTTGGTCAAGCTGATCAATCACCTTGTAATCACTTTTCTTTATAATTCTCAGAAGTTGTTCAGCGTCTTGTGCAGTACGGAGCTCAGGAGGATCCACGGCAACCTGTTTCCCTTTAGTCTGAGCGTTAACATCCTTGTTAGTCTCTTTGGGAGGCGGAGGTGGGGCGGCAAAGATTCGGCCACTTCAAGTGATGCCACTAGTCCCAGCGATATTAGTGACATTCGAATTACCCACTGGAGGACAATCATACTTCTTCCCTCGAATATACACAGCATTATAACTCCAAGGAACAGCCTTAGAATCAACCAACGAAGAGGGAGCAGGAGATGGAGTCTGAGGAGCTTGGGGACGGATGACCAGAGGAGTATTCGGAGTCTGAATAACCAATGGAGTACTCGGAGTTTGAATAATCAAAGGAGTGCTTTGGGCTTTTGTCATATCAGCAGGATAGTAAGGAATCTCTAGAACAACCACCTCTTCATCAGAAATAACTCTTTCCACTCTAATGACACCTTCATCCATAAGCTTTTGAATCTCATCCCTCAACCTGGCACATTCCTCTGGATTAGAAGAACATTGTAAACAGAAGTCATGTAGTTCACACAAAACCCCTTGTTGCACGAGATGTTCTCTGACATTTGCAAGCGGCATCTTAACCTCATTAACATCAGTTACCAGGATCTGTTCGCCACACAATTCAACAGCATTGGTCGCACCTGCGTGGGGAGGCATAGGATTATTCTGCACATTAGGACCAGTAGGAGCGAACGAGATAAGCTTGTCATCGAGGAGATCCTGAACTTTGTACTTTAATGCTCTACACTTTTCAATCGTATGGCCTGGAGCACCTGAATGAAACTCACAACGAGCATTAGCATCATATCCTGGAGGAAGAGGACTAGGTGGAGGACCCATTTCACGGAGTTGCACCAACTGACCAGCAAGCAATTGGGGAAGAAGTTGGGCGTATGGCATCGGAACCGGATCTATACGCCTTTCAGGGTATCTTTGCCTTTGTGGAGCTCTTTGACCTTGAGGCTTGGGATTTTGTTGACGATTCTGAGGGGCAACAACTTGTTGTTGTGGGATGAAAGGCTGTTGAGGTGCCACCCATGGTTGTGGAAGTGCAGCAGCGTACGCCTGAGGGACATACGGATTGGGAACAACATAAGGCATTGGGTAGTAAGGAGGTGGAACAGCAGAGTATACAGGAGTTCGACCTTGATCAACTGAAGCAGTGCTGGTTTCACCTTCTTTCTTCTTCACAAATCCGGAGTATGGTTTTTTACCATTTCCATTAGAATTGCTAGGACTAGTAACACCTTGAATGGTACCAGCTTTAACACAGTTCTCAACCCGTTCACCAATGATGACCACATCTGAGAAAGAAGGAGAAGTATTGCTGATCATGTGCTGAAGATACGGCCCTTTCAGAGTACCCATAAACAGATCAATCAATTCGCGGTCGAGGAGAGGAGGTTGAACTCGAGCGGCAAGTTCGCGCCACCTCTGGGTGTATTCTTTGAAAGATTCTTCAGACTTTTGTGCCATATTTTGAAGCTGGGCGCGGCTGGGAGCCATAACAGTGTTATAGTGGTATTGTTTCAAGAAGGCATTAACAAGTTCTCCCCAAGTACTAACATTAGCCCTCTCAAGTTTCATATACCACTCCAACGGGGCTCTAGTGATACTATCCTGAAAGAAGTGCATGAGCAATGGTTCATTCTCAGCATGAGCGGCCATCTTACAGCAGTAGGAACGAAGGTGAGTCTCTGGGCAGGTAACCCCCTTGTAATTATTGAAATCTGGCACCTTAAATTTTGGGGGAATAACAATCCCAGGTACCAGGCACAAAGCAGTAGTGTTGAAACTTGAAGTTTTAGCAACTTCAATGGCCTTAAGGCGTTCCTCCAGAGCCTGGTACATCTTAGCAGTTTCGGTCAACTCAGTGGTAAGATCATGGTCAAGATCAATAACATCGTGGTGATCGTCCACCAATTTCGGTACCCCATCAACAAGAATCTCTTTAGGTTTCGTCCCTCCATCGGTAGCAGGGGTAGGGACCTCTTTGGTCAGATTAGCGACGCTCTTCCTGAGCTCATCTTGTCCTTGAACGACGGCGTGGAGGGTCTCCATGAGTTGGGTCATTCTATCCCCCATGACATCCATATCCCTACGGAGGGCAGCTTGATTCTGTTCGAAGTGGTCCATGATCCTTTTCTGATTGTTCCTGGTACGGTATGGATGTAAGGAAGTCAGCTTTGTTATTGAAGCAGAAATCTGTTGCTGAAAGGGACCCCAATTAGTTTCTTGTATAATAACCTGAAAATGCAATGTGATAATGTGAATGTATGAGTGCATGTGTGCGTATGACGTGATGTGCCATTTTCAGAGTATCCAAGATTTCAATATTGATCTAGAATAGCTAACAACGTGATAGAGGACAAGCATTAAGAGAAACAAAGGAACTAGTTCTTTTTCATTCATAACAGGAATTTAAACTTGGGCGAGACCATACATCAACAAGATAGTTCAACAAGGAAAAATAAAGGACCCCATCCAACAAGTCTGGTGGTGGTCAAGACATATAGACTCAACATCAATCCATCTGAGTATAAAATAGAGGTCCTCCTTGTCTGAAGTGCTCATCACTCCACTTCTTGGTTTCATCAAACAGTATCTTGGTTGCCTTCCTATCTCTTCCTTTGACGAAGCTTTGGATTACTACATCCTTTTAGAATAACTGCCCATCTAGCTTCTTGCAGCACTTCCTAAGTTCGTCACATCCTTTACATTCTGGGAGATAAGCCTTCTCAGGTGCGTTCTCCATACCCATCATATGATCTCTGAGCTTGGCATTCTCTTCTGTTAGTCGGGCGGCACGGAGGTGACTTCCTTTCAACTGAGTCTCAACTGCTATTCTTTGGGTGGTCTCTTCTTCCAGTTTCTTTTTCAGACTCTTAACTTCAGCTCTAGCCTCCTTTTCTATCTCGAGTTTATAAGCCTTCAAGTCTTCTTTGTACTCTCGCTTGAGTTTCTCTTCTGCCTCTTTTATGGCCCTTTTTATGATCTTCTGGTGATCCTCAACAACAACAGTAGTATCTCTTTCACCTTTTTCCGTTCTAGCCCTCTTTTGAACTCTGGAAGATCCTCCCTTCAGCATTTTGGCTTCGTGTGTCAACTCAGCCCTTTTCTGGTCCACAGGATAATGTTTTAGTTGCGCATCTGACCTCTTTTCGTGCAATTGGGTGCTTTCCATATTGTTATACCCCAAAATTTGCCCGCATCTTTTTCAAAAAAAGAAGGCAACAGACTTTTGTCTAAAAATTGAGAGTTTCATATAATCTTGGATTTTATTTCATAAATATCCTGATTTTATGAATACTCGGTTTTTAGAATTTTTCTTATACGGTATTTTGGTTCGCTGTTGAATTGATTCTTACACAAATGCTAATTACTGTTTATCACTTCACACACGCTGTTTATTTGAGATTTATTTGCAGATAAATAGTACTGACGCAATTGGTACAAAATTAAATTTTTTGCAGGCGCTGAGTCCGGGGATTCAGACTGTACTGGTAACGAGTAAATTATTATTAGTTTTTGTTTCCCACTAATTTTTGTACTATATTCTATTATTTTCAAAATCTTTTCCTTTGTTTTCAAATCTCTTTCTTTCAAAATCAAATCCTAACTTTATTCTATACATCTCTCTTTTCAAACCCTACCATACACTTTCTTTCAAATCCTACTACCACTCAAATTTCCCTTTTTGTACGGAATCACTTCATTCCCCAACGTCTCTATCCTTCTTTTCACTCTATAAATACCTCATTTTTTTTCATAAATTCTCACATCAAATTTCAACTCATCTCTCAAATTTCTACCTCATATTTATTTTCTCTTCTTCCCCGACAAAAATGGCGAAGTGGATGGATACGTGTTTTCTTATGGTCATCACCGTCGTGGTGGTAATCATGTCCTTTTTCTGTCTGCATAGTCCTGAGAAATGCGGACCTGGGTTGTTTACACTCCCAATCATCTATATGTTTCTATTTATAGCATGGGTTTTTAATCGTCATTTTTAAAGTTTGTCGTATCTTTCACTTTCAAATAATGTACCGTTTATTTGTCGTACTGTTCATTATATTATGTAATATTTGTACTGTCAGTATTAAATGTCGTACTATTTGTCGTACTGTAGTTTAATTATCCAGATAATATTTTGTGTGTTTTCTGCCAGTTAAATATTTATTTTTCTGTGCATTAAATATTTTTCAAGGTTATTATCGGTAATTTTGTTCGCGTACAGTATATATTATTTATTTATTATGTCTGTGTTTTTCTAACAACTCATGTAAATAAATTTTCACCATTAACACAACAAAAAAAAACAAAAAGAAAAAAAATTAACTTTAACTGTTGAATTTTCACTTTAACTGCTACGTTAATGCCTGAACAGTCAGTTGACAGTCAAACCCGCTGACAGCACGATTCTCCGTGTTTTGTACCATCAATCAAATAAATCTTTTGCATTTCAAAATTCCAAGATTTTTGTTCTAGAAGTCTTCTGATAATCACATGATCAGCAGAGACTCAGCACTGCACAAAAATCAGGTACGCTTAACTGTCTCCTACACGAACAGTCCCTAACTAGGGTTTTTGTTTTTTTTCAGGAGAGCAAGTTTTTTGAGACCTCAAATGGATTTCATGGACCTCCATATATCTCAAAGTACCACCATACAAATTTTCAAACTTCAATTCGCTCAGACGCGCAGTCAGCAGCTCAAACAGTCAACAGACGACCGGTTTGACCGAAAAGTCAACAGACAGTCAAAAATGAAATTTTTTGTTAACATCCATATTTTGTCAAAAGATTCATCATTTGATCATTGGTTGATCATAATTCATCAAGGAAAGATAAAAAATCAACAAAACCCTAAGTTTCAAAATTAGGGTTTTTTCCTAAAAAGTCAACTGAACTTTGACCGGCCATAACTCTCTCCTCGTTCATTCAAAAAATTCCAACCAAAGCTTGTTTTTAAGGAAATTCAATTATCTTTCAAATGCAATTGATCCCATGGTCATTGGATTCACCATTTGAAAAATATGAGCTCAAACATTACAGGTCATTTTCAAAGTCAACAAAAAGTGGTTTTTTGTCAAAGGCCATAACATCAAGATAACTTCTCCAAATGAAAAAAGGTTTCCAAAGTGGCTTGTAGAGGACATCTTGAGGTTTCTAAAAAGTACAAGAACTCCTTCATATGATAAAAATTGAGGGATTTATGCCTTGTTGAAGTTGGCTATATTTTGGGAAAATGCATGAAACCAACATTGATCAAAAATGTTTTTTTCCAAAAGGGGCCAAGTTTTCATGATCCAAACATGATTCTAACAATGTTAAGGACCTCCCACGACCAACCAAAGGCCCATAACATTTTTATTTCTTTTTTGGTTTAATTTTATTACATTTAAAGTTAAATTGAAAAAGAAATGGTGCAAGATCATTATCCAATGCTTTGTCTCTTGTTTGAGTCATCAAGATAGCTTATTTTATGCAACAAAGGGAAGTACAAAGCAGGCCTAGAGCAAGAGAGACCAAGAAGAGCAAGCCATGGTCAAAAATTCAAAGATTTTTAATATAAAAAAAATCAAAAGTTCAACAAAGCAATCAATGCTTCTTAGCTTCAATTTTAAGCACCTCTTTGCTTATAAATGAAGTAGTATGCTTCATCAACAAAGGAGACACGAAAAATATAGCAAGAGAATAGCAAAGAGATTCATGAAATTCTCAAAAAACACCAAAAATTTGTAATCTTCGTTTTATGCTTTCCAACCATTATCAATACAAACAAACACTTTCAATCATCTTCTAAAGTGGTATAGAGTAAGAATAAACTCTTAATATGGTCCCATGAGAGTCATAACTCATGCATAATGTTTTCCATGAACATACATATGTAACTTTCGTTTTAGTATGCATGCTTGGTTATAATGAAAACTAACCACTTGAATGGACTCATGGCATGATATAGAGTAGATTTGAGTGATTACATGCAAGCTTTAACGTGGTTTTGAAGCTCCACCATTTTTGAGCTTCAAACATGTGAATTTTTCGTTCTCCATGATGCAAGCTCCAAATGGCAAAACTAACAACGCTATCATGCTTAGAAGGGTCCAATTAGGTGATCTGGGTGGCCCTTGTTCTTTTTTATTTTCATTTTGTAGGTCGTTCAAAAGATTGAAGATTTGAAGGAAATTTCCGCAGGTAAGTTTGCAGGAAATTCCGCAGGTACCAAGGAAGAAGATGACGAATAGTGGAGGAGACCTTTTGACCAGCACGCGTGGCAATTTCTCTCCATTCCATTCGCCAGTCACCAAACATGGGTCCCACGTTGGACTTTTAAATTCTGAGTGATCCAATGATACACCTCTATCCATGTGCATCATGTGTCCTATAATCTAAGCCACTGAATTGATCTGACAACACATCCAACGCATCAAAACACACAACCATACCATAGACCTTCAAAGTAACCACACAGGATCACAGCTTTATTTTATTTTCTATTTTTATTTGATTTAACTTCTAAAATTATAAAAAATAGTTTTAAAAATCAAAAAAATATAATAAAAATATTTTTAGGTTTATAAAATAATCTATTAATTTTTGACACAAAAATATTTTATTTTTTTTAATAATTAAAATATTTTGTTTAATTAATTAGTATATATTTATATATTTGCTTTTTAATTATTTCAACCTATAAAAAAAAATCAGAAAAAATTTGTTCTTTTTATTAAATTTAGTTTATATATTATAGACTAATTTTGTACATATTTAGAATATTTTTCTTTATAAGTTTTAATTATTTGTATAATTGTTATATAATTATATGTTAATTAGCTTAATAAATTTTCAAAACAACTTCAAAAAATCCAAAAAAATTAGTTTTATTTTAAAATTAATTAATAAGCAATATGAACATATTTTAGACTTAATTTTTAGGTTTAAATTTTATTTCTACCTTTTTCTCATTTTAATTAAATTAATTATGCATTAATTCTAATTAAAATCAACCATGCAAAAAATCAAAAAAACACTTTCCTTTATCTTATTGCAATTTAAATTCCTAGATAAGGTGTATAGGTTGTCAAAATCATGTAAATAGCGTAGTTTACATTTCCCGCACAATCGATGTAATAGCGTAGATTTACTTTCTGCATTTTACATTCCCGCACTTTAAATTTCTGTACATATAAAACTGCGTGTATGTCAAAGATAATAACTGAAGCGTTAGGTCACTAACTTCAAAGATAAAAATATCTGAATCAAAACACAATCACACTTGCACCTCTTAGGGTAATCCCTCTGTTACTCTTTTCAAAATCAAATTCTACTGTTTCAAATACAAATTCAAACTTTTGTTTGCATCCGATAAAAGGAGAATTTTCTAAAAGAAATAGGAAAGGACCTTATAAACTTAGGGTAGATCTCCTAATTGCTTGCTCAAATCAAAACAAACAAATGTCTCATATATCATTGTTTTTCAAAACAAAACTTTCAAAAAAGACAATACTTGGTATATATCCAAACAAGAATCATTACGAAGTTAAAGCTCTTTTTTCAAAACATCTTTCGAAAGATAAAACACTTTGTATACATCCGCACAAGGATCATTACAAAGCCAATTTACAAAGGTATTTTAAAACCACATACAAGCATTTCAAGGCAAGACAAATGATTCAAAACAAGTGAGCTAAGCAATTAAGAGCCCATGGATAACCATGGATACAAAGGGGTGCTAATACCTTCCCTTTGTATAACCTACCCCCGAACCCAAAATCTCTTAAAGGTCTTTTTCTGTTTCTTTTATAAACCTTTCCTTAATTGGATAAAATAAAAGTCGGTGGCGACTCTCTGATTTTCAAAACTCAAAAACAAAAGAAGAGTCAGTTCGTATCTCTCTCACGAGAGATAGAAAAAACCGAGGGTGACACATATCCACTCGGATACAATTCTCAGCAGGCATAGCGGTAGTTAGAACCTCAGGTGGTTGTTCGTACAATGGGTTAACCTTCGGGAAAGGCAACAGGCAATCTTTAACTCTATCTTTGACCCAATCTGTATAGGCTTGTTTGGCAACGACATTTTTCTCGCCTAGGGAAGTCTGATCATCTGTATGGATGCTATTCCAGGCGCTTCTCACTTTTTCTAGACCCTTTGGATCAGCTCCCTTATCAAAGCAAACAGATTCGAATATCTCTTTCTCCAAAGGCTTGTCTGTAAGTGCAAAACCCAACTGACGTAGCGCTAGCTTAGGATTATAATTGATAACGCCTTTCGTTCCTATGAGGGGAACGTTGTCAAAAGTGCCATAACTAGTTATAACTTCCTCTATGCCCATTCCGATAGGACACCAGACAATGTCGTTTGCAGTAAGCCCCGTGATCCTTTGAGACCACTTTTGAGTAGAAGTAACGAAAGGACCACTTGCAGGTAGATGGGACTTAAACCAGGTGTATAATAGAGGCAAACAATTTCGGATGGCTCCCCCTTTCCCATACCGAGAGTGAATGGAATAGTATGTATCGGCTAGCAGAGTAGGGACCGGATTCTTATCCACAAAAAGACATATAGCAGCCAAATCAACGAACTTGTGAATGTTAGTGAACATCACGATCCCATAAATCAAAACGGCCAGAAGGGCGTTGAAAGCTTCTCACATCTTTTTGTTAGCTAATTCTTGGGCCTTTTCAATCAAGAAACTCATATAGAAACCATGAGTGTTACCATTCTTCATCCAATTTTCATGAACATCTCCTATGCTCAAATAAAGAGCGTTGGCAATGTAATCCAAATCAGGCTCCTCTGGGACACAAACAAAAGGAACCTTGCGTTGAATCTTGATATTGAGAATGTGAGAGTACTCCTCGAGAGTGGGGGCCAACTGATAGCCTGAGAAGGTGAAACAACGCAAGTCGGGATCATATAACTGGAGAAGAGTAGATAAGGCCCATTCGTCGACATGCGAGTACAAAAGAGTCAAGATGTTGCCATAATTCTCGGTGAACACTATTTTATTATGACCAATAATCAATCCACCCAACTGTCCCAACTGAATCATGCCTTCACGAAAGAAACTGTAAGTGTGAGTACGCCTTGTAGCTTCTTTGGTAGCGGTCACGTTGTTAGCCATTCTGGATGAGAAGTAGTAACCTCGGATACCCTGAAAAATGGCATGCATATGAGAAATAATACTCTTTTTCTTTTGCTTTTTTTTTTTGGGAAATTAAATATGCCATGATGAAAATGATGTAATGGAGGTTCCCCCAACATGGGAGATTTGTTGTGTTGTCTCTGAGCAGAATCGGATGTCATGAGATCAAAGGTCCGACATAGGTACCACACATCCATAAGAACAATAGTCACTAATAGAACAGAATAGTCACCAACGGTACCTGTCATGTATATCCCTCCCCACTCACAGGTGAATCTAGGTCAGGGTAGGTCAAAAAAGCCAATAGAGGATTGAAAGTAGGCGTAATCATACGATATTGCCTCTTTCAACAAAGCTCTGTCCGTGGATACATGATCGGATCAATCAGACATACGTCTTCTGTCCGTCATGGCCACTCTATTCCTAGTTCCTAAGGTATCACTCATGGCCTGGGTATTGGGCCTTTTACCTCATAGAATCATCCCACCATACCTGCAAACAGAGAGAAAATATGTGGCCACCACGGGGACCCATAATATAGTCCAGATGCATGCAGAAAGTAAACATGATATGCAAACAGGAAATAGACATGGTATACAAACATATATACAGAATGTAAACACATACACAAATAAATAAACACCCAATAAAAGAAACAAACAAAGGCTAGGATCGACTCGCTAAGAATGGACCAGCACAGGTCTAACAACATCCCCAGCAGAGTCGCCAGCTGTCGCACGCTCGCGAAAAAAAGAACAGAGTCGCCACCAATATATTTATCTCATAAGGGAAAGGAATACCAGGAAACCTAAAAAGGGGAGGAACAAGGTCTTGCGACCAGAGAATCTAGGTACGAGAGTCGGTTATGCAAGGGGAAGGTATTAGCACCCCTCGCGCCCATCGTACTCGATGGTATCCACCTATGTTTGTTTCTATCTAAAGGGTGTGTACTATGTCTATGTCTACATGAGAATGAATGCAAAATGTAGGGAAAATAAAGAATTGTACTCGCACGGGCCCTACCCCGCTGCCTACGTATCCTTTCCAGGAATCAAAGTTACTGTAGCTCGGCTCAAGATTTTCTGTTTGTTTTTGTGTTTTTTAGTTGGGCGGAGTTAACGTTCACGCTCTTGCATAAGGGGACGACCTACGATGCGTTCGAGCGGAAATAACATTGCCCTTAGAAAGAAGAAAAAGAGAGATTGGTTTGTGTCTTTTAGGGTAATTCCATGATGACGAAAACCCATTACAAGGCTTCGCATCACTTCCTTACTTTGTTTTAAATCTGAACATTTATTAAGTGTTTTAAGTGTTTTTGGTTGGTGTTTTTTAAGGGAACTTATTTGTGACTTAGATCATACCAAAAAGAGTTTTTTTTTTGAATATTTAGAGAACGCACATCGAGGCCTACGCCACAATCGTTTCTCTAAATAGCGGTTAAGAAATACACCCTTTTTGAATATTTAGAGAATGCACACCGAGGCCTCACACCTCAATCATTTCTTTTCCGCTAAGTAGAAAAGAACATACATCGGGGCCTACGCCCCAATCATTTCTTTCCTACTATGAAAAATAGTAGCGGTATGATCCTTGTCGGTATTTATTAAGTATTTTAAAAGTTGAAAAGAAAAAAAGAATGAAAGAAGGGAACTATTTCTAAATTCTAATCTAATTTGTCTATACAAGGGAATCAAAATAATAAAAGAACTATACACTTCATTAAAGGAAAAAACTATACATGGAATAGGTGAAAGAAAATCAATATACGACAAATAAAGCTGAGAACTATAACAAGCAAATGGTATTCACAAACACACATACATCAATTAAGTCTATGAAAAAAATCGAGACTAACATTAATTCCTAAAACTATTAAAGAATTATTTACAAGGAAGTGCAAAGAAATTTTTTTATTAAAAGGACTAAAACAATTAAGAAAAATTAACAAAAATCATGACAATTATTTAACCAACCTAAAATATCCATGAACAATTTTTATGTATTTCTATATTTGAGTCAAAAGGAAATTATGAATTAAAAGCAAAAGACAACAAATTAAAATGAAGAAGAAATCTAAACTACCAGGGGTGCATCAGCAATTTGGAAATGAATTAAAAACCAGTTAAAGCAGAAAACTGGGCCTGATTCAGGGGGTGTGAAGAGCAAGGGCGCTCAGCCCAGTCATGTAAGGCTGCGTATGCATCAGCAAAACAGGGGTGTAATCCAGAAAACTCCTTCAGGCCCAAACGCAAATCAAGTTCATGGCCCAACTACTCTCTTATTTCATTTTATTATATATATCAGCATGTGACTAAATTTTGTTATATGGTTTGGAAAAAAAATAAGGCGCGACACATCAATGGAATATAATATCAATTGGACCAAGTTTCACTTAAATGAATAAGACAAAAATAATATCCCAGCCAATCAGCACTCAACACGTAATTATCAATCATTTAATAAAAGACAGAAAGGCAAAAAGATTGGAAATGAAACCAATAGCAATTAGACACGTCATCAAAACGGAAGAGATACATGAAAGTACACAGACGCCGGAGATCCCTCCTCCGGTCGTCTTCTCCGGCAAATCCCCGTCACCGGACCACCATCATATGCCCAGAAATGAACAAGACCACCACTGTTCCACTCGGATTTTCGTGCTGAGCACGAATCTGGCCTTAGATTTTATTAATTCTATCTCTATCATGCAAACCGTGGCCAATCTATAAACCCTAACATTATGAACTTGCCAAAAACGAATCTAAAACAGCCTAATCTACTCGTTCTTTCGCACAAAGTTCAGATACAATATTTATTCTCAACGAAACGCACATTGATAGCATTGAATCCAAGAATCAGAACACACACTTTTTAAGATACACAAACAACGTCACCGAATCTAGCGTTATCATCTACATGCTGAGCAGAGCTACGAGGCTTACTTGTTTTGAGATCTTGCAACGAAAGCAGAGAGAAGCTTCACAGATCTGAGCCTTTGGTGTTGATGATTCTTACACTTGTTGCGAATACTGAATCAAGCTGTAAAGAAAAACTCCACGATTCTTTCATCACTTGAGTGAAACGAGGATGATGCTTAAGCTGTGCTGAACTCAGAGATTCGCATACGTTGAAGGAGGACTCAAATCTTGCTCAGAAAATCAATGGTTGGTGATGGTGAGAACGGAACTTGAGGGAGAAGCCATGGTTGTTGAGTTTGTTGTGGAGTTGAATTCGTGAATGAAGATGCTATGGTGGTTATGGAGGTTCTGTGGTGGTTGAAGTTTGTTACAATTTGTAACAAACTTTGAAGGAGGGTGGGAAGAAAGAACTGAGAGAGAGAAGAAAAGATTGAGAGGAGAGAGCCTTTGAGAAAGTGAGAAAATGAGCGTCCCCTTTGCGTTTGTGAAGGAGCTTGCCTTATATGGGGTGTGAGTTCACGGAGTGTTATGGTGTGTGTTATACCCCAAAATTTGCCCGCATCTTTTTTCAAGAAAACTCCAATCTGAAAATTAAGAGTCTCATATAATCATGGATTTTTATTTCAACAAATATCCTGACATATGAAATACTTAGTTTTTAGAATTTTTCTTATACAATAATTTGGCTTGCAGTTGAATTTATTCTTACGCAAACGCCAAATACTGTTTATTACTTCACACATGCTATTTATTTATTTACAGATAAATAGTACTGACACAATTGGTACAGAGTTAAAATCTTTTTGCAGGCGCAGAATCAGGAAACTCAGACTGTACTGGTAACAGTATATTAGTTATTTATTATGTCTGTGTTTTTTTAACAAGTCATGTAAATAAACTTTCATTTTTCACATAAAACGAAAACAAAAAAAAAGAAAATTAACTTTGACAGTTGATTTTTCACTCTAACTGCTACATCAATACCTGGACAGTCAGTTGACAGCCAAACTGCTGACAGTACAATTCTCAGTGTTTTGTACCATCCATCAAATCAATCTTTCACAATTCAAAATTCCAAGATCTTTGTGCTAGAAGTCTTCTGAATATCACGCGATTAGCATAAACTCAACACTGCACAAAAATCAGGTACGCTTAACTGTCTCCTACACAAACAGTCCCTAATCAGGGTTTTTCTTGTTTTTACAGGAGCAACAAGTTTTTGAGACCTCAAATGGATTCCATGCACATCCATACATCTCAAAGTACCATCATACAAATTTTCAAACTTCAATTCACTCAGACGCACCGTCAGCAGCTTAAACAGTCAACAGACGACCCGTTTGACCAAAAAGTCAACAGACAGTCAAAAATGAATTTTTTTGTCAAAGTCCATATTTTGTCAAAGGATTCATCATTTTATCATTGGATGATCATAATTCAACCAGGAAAGATCAAAAATCAACAAAACCCTAAGATTCAAAGTTAGGGTTTTTTCCTGAAAAGTCAACTCAACTTTGACTGATCATAACTCTCTCATCCTTCATCCAAAAAATTCAAACCAAAGCTCATTTTGAAGGAAATTCACTTATCTTTCAAATGCCATTAATCCCATGGTCATTGGATTCACCATTTGAAAAATATGATCAAAGACATTACAGGTCATTTTCAAAGTCAACAAAAAGACACTTTTTTCAAGAGGACACACAAGGAGCTTCAAAAATCATTTTGACATGAGACCAAAGACATTGGTTAGAGGACTCTTTGAGGTTTCCAAAAAGTGCAAGATCTCCTTCATATGACAAAAATTGAGGGATTTACACCTTGTTGAAGTTGGCTAAATGTTGGGAAAATACATGAAATCAACATTGCTCAAAAATGTATTTTTTCCAAATGGGGCCAAGTTTTCAGCATTCAAACATCATTTCCATGATGTTATGGGCCTCCCACGACCAAGACTAAGCCCACACCTTTTTTATCCATTTTTGGCATGATTTTATCTTATTTTAAGATTAAAATTAAAAGGAAAATGGATGGATAAATGGTAGCTTAACTTCCAAGCATGACTCACCCCAAGGAATCTTCATCTTTCTGCAGAGAATTGAAGAGCAAGGCAGATGCATTGAAGACAAGAGGACTTGGTCAATAATTCAAAGCTTTTTTAATATAACAAATGCAAGAATTCCACAAAGGCAACTAGTTGCTTCTTAGCTTCAATTCTAAGCACTCAATGCTTATAAATAAGCTAGCATGCTTCAGTAACATAGGAGACACGAATCAGAAACAAAGCCTTGCTCATATACACTTGTAATCACTTGAAAAAATTCAAAGAAAATTCAAATTCGAGTTTTTAATTTCAGTCCATTTCAATACAAACTAAGCATTCAAACATCATCTCTGAGCTTCACTGAAACTATTCCAATCAATTGCAAGTCTTAAACCTCATTGAATCGAGCTATATAGGCCACGGTTTGTTCAAACTAAAACCAACTTATATCTCATAACACACGCATATTTAACAAGATGTAGATGCATAATTGTGTTTGGTTTGAAGCTCTGGTCGTTTCTGGAGCTTCAATTGGATTTTAATGGCTGTTTGTAGCATATACCATTTTAGGGTTTTCTTAGCTCAAAATTAGGGTTCTTCAATAGGGCCAAAATAAAGCAAATTAAAGACATGGTTAAATTCAGTGGAACAAGACGAGTTGAATGGTACCATCGCGCCAAATTTATTTGCTTGTTTACCCCTATTCGTTATTTTGCAGAATTAGGGTTCACTTACTATAGCGCTTTTTTACAAAAGCGCTGTTAAAGGCCTTGTCTGAAGGTTGAAGACGAAGACGTGTCTTCCTCCCATTGGTTCAGAAGCGCGCGCGTGTTTTTTAAATTTATCTCTAATCAAGTGTTTTGCAGGTGTAACGTGTACCATGTGCCTCAAAGTCTGGACCATCTGATCTTGCTTAACAGCTCATCCAACGCCTCAGAACACGCTGTGGTGTCGTTTTCTTTACCTCCCCGTTTCACTTGGGAGGACGGCACGCTAAACCCTTCACGCGAAATTTGGAAGGAGAATGCGCCCGTGGTGGGATGAATTTTATTTCAGTTCTTCCTACGATATCACACGAACTTTCTTATTTGTCCTACGAGTAGGAAAGGGAAAAAAAGATCTCAACTAAATCCTAGGAGTTTGCTAAGTGTGGGGATTTCACCTAGACTAGAAATTCTGGAGTCCGGGGGGTCGGTTATACATAGGGAAGTGTTTAAACACCCTACATATCTGTAGTACTCTACAGGAACCTTCTCTGTGTCATTGTGATTGTGTTTGCTGCTAATGATTGGGAAAGTTTCTCCTTTGTGTTAGGAGAAGGAATTGATTTGATTTGAAAAGACAGACAGATAGACAGACTGACTATTTTTGGTATTTTATTAGCTCGCTGAGATTCCTTGTGAACCTCATGCCTACATATCCCTAGTGGAAGTCAGAGCTTAATGTAGTTCGGGGAACTAACTAGGGAAGTTAAATGTTTTTGGTGCCTTGCTTGAAGCTCAAGGTTGAAGCTTGGAATTAAATCTCTGTTTACAGTAAAGAGACATGAAATCATCTTTACAGAGAGGTATTTGTACTATTCTACCACAAAAATTTAAAAGTGACAGAATAAGCTAAAAAAAATGATGTTTCATTAAGAGGGGAGTCTACTTGGTTGATCAAGTATGACAGCCATCGTGCCTCTAAAATGAAAGAAAGATGCTCATCCAAATTAGGGAAAATGTACAAGTCTGGGGATGTGCCAGAGCATGTCTTTCAGAGTCCTAAATGGGAGACTTTGAATGAAATTGAAATTGAAATGTTTGTTTGTTTGAATGTGGTAGAGTAGTAAAAATATCTCTCTATAGAGATAAGCTATGTCTATCTACTGTATAAAAGATTTGAATTTAGCTGGCTTGTATGAGGCCCAAGCTTGAGGCTTTTTGATTGATTTTATTAATTATTATTGACTCTGGGAGATGACTCCACTGGGGATTAATTACAGGGTATTTTTGTGTTCTGTACAAAGCCCAGAATTGAGGCTGACTCTACTTAGGGAGACTCTATTTGTGTGCCTTGTACAAAGCCCAAGGTTGTGGCTGACTGTTGAGGATAAATGAATGACTCTATTTTATGTGCCTTGTACAAAGCCCAAGGTTGTAGCTAACTTTAGCTAGGGAAAACATTATTTTCTGCCTTGTACAAAGCCCAAGGTTGTGGCAGACTCTTAAATGAATTAAGTATGGATGACTCTATGGGGAAAGATCTTAAGTGTTAGGAATCTTTGACACATGAAAATATGGTTTATCTGCCTTGTACAAAGCCCAAGGTTGTGGCTACTGGATGGTGAAGAACTCACTGGGGAGACTCTATTATCTGCCTTGTACAATGCCCAAGGTTGAGGCTGACTCTTGACAGGGGAGTTTTATTGTTTGGGTGCCTTGTATGAAGCCCAAGGTTGAGGCTAACTATTTTTGTTGGTTTTGACTCTACTGAGGAGATTTTATTTATTAAAAGACTGTTTTTCTTAGGAAGCTAACCCTTTCCAGGGATTTTGACTCAGCTGGAGAATTTGTCTGTTAAAAGACTGACTTTATCATGTTTTTTTTTGGAGGCTGACCCTTTCCAGGGGTTTTGACTCTTTTGGGGAAATTATCTCCTAAGAGAAATGAATCTTTATTTTTTTTGACATTGGAGGCTAACCCTTTCCAGGGGTTTTATTGAAATGATGGATTGATTTTAATTGACTTTGGAGGCTAACCCTTTCCAGGGGTTTTTATTGAAAATGATAGAATGTGTGGAAGCTAACCCTTTCCAGGGATTTTGTTGAAATGGAGGTTGATTTTAATTGACTTTGGAGGCTAACCCTTTCCAGGGGTTTTTTATGTTAAAATGAATGGCAGAAAGATTATCTAATGGAGACTTCTTGTTTAAAGCCCAAGATGAAGGCTGACTCAATGCTGAGGATGTCCCAAAACATGGATCCTAGACTCTGCTAAGGAAGATTGATGAAGATAAGGGTGACAGAGACTGTCCATGTCTCTCATTCCAAAAATGTACTCAATGTAGAATTGAGACAAACTTAGCTTGTTTAAAGTCTGGTTTAAATTGGAAGAAACTCACCAGGGTAGGCTAAAAGCTGACTAAAGACCTGTTCCTATGTTTATAAGAAACCTGATGGGTCCTTGTATACAAGCTCAAGAGGAAGCTGGAAATGCTTTTAAGAAGCCTGTGGGTCCTTGTACAAAGCCCAAGAGGAGGCTAATCGAGGGTCCTTGTTATAGCACAAGAGAAAGCTATGTGGTTTTGAACTTATTTTGGCTCTAAGCAAATGGGTAAGAGGTTTCACCGGGAATAATTCCTCTTTGGGTGGATGTGTCCTATATTTTTGGATTCTAAGGTTTTTGCCAAGATGTTTCACCGGGAATAATTCATCTTGGGGGTTTGAACTACAGATCTCTAATTAGGAAAGAGCCTTCACCGGGAAGACATTCTCAATCCTAGGTCATATTCCTATAATATATATATATAGTTTAACTGTCCTAAGGTTTATAATCAAACGTAGTTCTAAACTAATATATATGCACAGTTTATATTTGACAGTAATTTAAATAAAGACTGTAAATTGAAAGCTTGTAAAGCCTAACCTGGATGGAGTGGAGGCCATTAAAGAAGTATGTACAGAGCCTCAACAATATTTTTGTTGTTTTGTTGATAACAGTTGAATATATATGATAAACAATTAATGGTTTTTGAAAACAGAAGAAGTGAAGATGGACAAAGGTCACATAGGTATCTGAAGAGTTTCACCGGGAATAATGCCCTTCAAATACCAGAAGAATGTTTTGAAAACAGAAAGAAGATTTTGAAAATACAGTTTTGAAAACAAGCTAAGAAGAGAAGGTGTTTGGGACTTACACTCTATTAGAGGCCCAGTACTTTACAGTACTGGTGTAAAAGCAATTTGAAAATGATTTGGAATGATACAAGGTTTTGTTGTTTGAAAACCTTAATCATTTGATTTAATCAGAGATTGAAAACAGTTTTGAGAATTGACAAAAGTCAACTTAATTAAAGTAAAAATAAAGATTTTTTACTTAATTAAGACCTAAACAATTAGGGTTTTATCATAAACTTTATTTACAAAATGATTTAGGTTAAAACAAAGTGAAAATATGTATTAAAGTATTTAAGAAAACACCTAAAACATACTATTTTAAACCTAATAAAAATACATGAAATAAATAATATTTTTATGATTTTTTTGATTATTCACAAAATAGATATGTTAAATAAAAAGTGTGTGAAAAATGAAGTGAAAATGATTTAATTTGATAAGTGAATTAATTATGTGAAGTTGTGAAGAAAATAAAAAAGGAAAAGTGATAAAAAATAATATCTTGGCCTCACCATGGTTTGAACCCACGCCCTTGAAGCCAACAATCAAAACACACACCAACCAGCCAACGCGCGCATGGTGTTATAGAGGGTATTTCATTGCAATATGTGTGTTGTCTAGTGCATAGAGTGGAAAAAAGGAAATAAAATCAAAAGGTCTGAGGCGAGGGGGATTCGAACCCCAGACCTTGGGCATGAGGAGACTAAGAGCGCATGTGTGGCCACTAGGGCAAGTTATTCATTCGTTAAGGAAACGCCTATCACTAAAAATAAAACAAACTTCGCTCAGAGATTTGAAAAATGGCGCCACCCTCCATCTTCGTCTTCAACCTCAAGCTCCATCAATTCAAATTTCTGAACTCTCTCAACTCTCAACCATTTGCAATGATGTAAACATGAAACTTGCTCTAAATTCACTCACGATTCTAAATATGTAACTAACATGAATTAATATTAACTACATCTAACTAATTTACCAGAAATCGTGAAGAACCCTAAAATTTCAAAATCAAATTAAATGACTATACTGAAAGATAAATGGATGATGATAGAGGGTTTTCAATCCTCTGATGATGCTGAACAAGATAGAATCGAGCTATTTCACAAAGAGTACTTAAATTAGAGAAGTGAGGTTCAGAAACTTACCTCTGAAAATGGAGGTCGTGAGGATGATAGAGACCACCTGGGCTTGAATGAATGATCTCAATAGCTTCCCTGAGACTCAATGATGCTAACTGGATGCTTATTGTAGCCTGAATCCTTCTGAATTGTTCTATGGACCTCCCTCGATTTGAGCTTCAAGTGGACATGGAGGTTGTCGAATCCTGAGTTACAGGTGAGCTGCAGCCATCTGGTTAGCTTCACGATGACCTGAGGAGTGTGCCTGGATGATTGGCTTGGCTCGGAACCTCCTGAATTACTCCATGGACCTCCAACTGCAAATGCTCCAAAGTGAGAGCAACAATGGTGTTCCTCCACTTACAGAAGTGATCCAGGTGCTTGGATCACCTCAAATGACCTCCCTTGAGATGTTAGAATGTTCACTTCCCAAAGATGAGCTCTGGTTTGAAGAAATCGATTCTTCTTGCCAAAGAACTATGAAAAACAATGAACATGAGAAGAGAAAGAGAAAGCAAGGAATATGGTTGCTTTGGTGTGTTTTTTGAATGAGAATGAGGCCTCTATTTATAGGCAATTGGTTCAGTACTGAGTGAGAGTGTGAGCTTGCTTAATGAAGCAAGTTTGGTTTCTTAGCCATGAAGAAATTTCAAAGAATATCCAAGTGTGATCATTGCATTTTCGAGCCAGCTCCCCCATCCCTTGATTCTATCTGATCTTAGGGGACATTTCAGATGCAAAGTGAGCTCTAATTGGCTGGTGAGAAGATTCCTTGGGTGATTCATCAATTTGCCATAAATTCACAAATGTAATCATTACATAATCACATGTTCTTGTTTTAGGAATCTTCCTCAATTATCATGGCATGGTGAAAATGAATGCATGGCATGGTTTCAGATGTGTTATGGGTCGTGTAGCATCCATTCATGAAGCAAAAATGCACAAAATTGCAAAGTTCCAATTTGCACATGACCTATAATTTTACTTCATGAGGCCAACTTTGAACAAGCATAACTCCTAGCTCAAATTGAATTTGGAGAAGGTTGAACACAATTTGGAAAGCCCTAAACATCTACTTCAACTCATTAGTTTATGTCTTCTTCAGAATCATTTGGGAAATTTGTGAAAAATGAGCCCAAAGTTGGATGAAAACTAGGTTAAAACACTTAGAAAAATTTCTAAGTGTTTATGACCTAAACTTCAAAATTTCCAAAACTTCATAAATGGTTGATTTTTTGAAAAAAGTTCCTTTGTAAGATGTTGTTTTATTTTGCAAGATCTACAACTTTCATGTTGGAAGTTTTTTGAGTTGTGTAGGTGAAATTTTGAGTTCTCACCATGCCCTCAAAAACCCTAATTCCCGACTTTTTGCTCCTTGATGAATTTCTTTGAATTTCTTTGGTCAAATGACTTTGACATCCATATATTGATGATATTGATCTTTGAAAGTCATTTTTTGACCAAAAACCTTAAAAGTCAATGATGATCCTTCACAGTTGACTTTTCCCTAACAAAGTGAATTTCTGGGCTTTTGTGTAGAAACAAGATCTTCTCCTCAAATGAATGATGTAAATGGATTATATTGAGGTAGTAGAGATTTTTGAATCATGTATTGAGTTTTGGATTCATGCCCCTGATTAAAAGTCCACTATCTTGGTGAATTAGGTCAAAACCCTAATTTGTCGACCATGTGAAAATAATGACTGTAGACTTTGAATTGAAGTGTGATGTCCAGTGGATCTTGTAATATGAGATATTTGAAGATGATTGATGTCTTTGAATGATCCCCTGAGGTTTTTTAGGGTTTCCCAAATGTGATCCCTGATTTCAGTCCTTGATAGGCTCAAAAACCCTAGTCTGGTGACCTGAGTAAACTTGTACTCAGATGACTGGATGTCTAATCAATCATAGATGAGAAAAATGAAGTCCTTGAGCCCCATGATTGTATTAGGGACTAATCCTTGTATTGATTGATCCTTTGCCTGAGCTTTTTTGTCTTTGAGCATCCTCGATTAGATACCAGATGGAGAAGTAACTGCTCTGGGAACTTGTCTTGACCTGATGAAAAATCCTGAAGACATGCCATCTCAGGGGGGTCAAAAATTAGGGTATGACAGATGCCCCTATTTAAGTTTCTTTTATCTGGAGGGAGAGAGATTGAGATCTCGATTTCTCCTGCGTAAAAGAGACTTAAATATCAAAGAATGCCCGAATTTTGGGCGCTCCTGAGATGTTGTAATTGATATAGTCGTTGCATGACTTTTGATCCCGTTGTCGCACTTGGCGGGGGACGAGGAGACAAACTCCTGCAGAAATACTTGATGTGGATTCTGGCGAATGGATGGTAATGTAGGATGCGCAATCCATTCTCTTTAACTAAGTGTTGATACTTAGAAAAAGGTAAACAAACTCCCCTTTGTTTCGGATGTCCAAATCTCGAAACTGGTCTTAGTTGTGTTTGGACAATATCTCAGATAAAGAGAAAATCCCCAAAGGTCTGTTTCCTTATCAAACTTCTTACCAGCGCTTGGAGGTAAGATGCCATTTGACGGCAGTAAAGAAACTTCAAAGGTTTGTTTCCTCGTCAAACTTCTTATCAGCGCTTGGAGATAAGATGCCATTTGACGGCTGTAAAGAAACTTCAAAGGTTTGTTTCCTCGTCAAACTTCTTATCAGCGCTTGGAGATAAGATGCCATTTGACGGCTGTAAAGAAACTTCAAAGGTTTGTTTCCTCGTCAAACTTCTTATCAGCGCTTGGAGATAAGATGCCATTTGACGGCTGTAAAGAAACTTCAAAGGTTTGTTTCCTCATCAAACTTCTTACCAGCACTTGGAGGTAAGATGCCATTTGACGGCTGTAAAGAAACTTCAAAGGTTTTTTTCCTCATCAAACTTCTTACCAGCACTTGGAGGTAAGATGCCATTTGACGGCAGTAAAGAAACTTCAAAGGTTTGTTTCCTCATCAAACTTCTTACCAGCACTTGGAGGTAAGATGCCATTTGACGGCAGTAAAGAAACTTCAAAGGTTTGTTTCCTCGTCAAACTTCTTATCAGCGCTTGGAGATAAGATGCCATTTGACGGCTGTAAAGAAACTTCAACATCTTCCCTTTTGACTTGACGTCTTTGAAAGAATGTCATATGGTCCGCGCTCTTTTGAGGGGCTAATGACTTTGTTTGAAGGCGGACGAACTGTTTTCGGGGTGAAAACTGCCATTCGTCGACTGATGTCTGGGGAATCAACAAACTGTTTTCCTAAGAGGAAAACTGCCATTCATCGACTCTGTGGGGAGTTAAACATCCCAGAAACAGACAAACTGTTTGAAGAAACTGCCATTTGTCGATCTCTTGATTATTTAACAGACAAACTGTCTTTTCTTGGGAAAAGACTGCCATTGGCCAATTCCTAGGGGAACAAACTGTCTTCTGCCGGGGAAAACTGCCATTTGTTGACCCTGTCATGAAGGAAAGTGAGCAAATTGTCTTCTGCTGAAAGAGACTGCCATTTGCTGACTTTGTTATGATAAGAAGTGAGCAAACTGTCTTCTGCTGAAAGAGACTGCCATTTGCTGACTCTGTTATGATAAGAAGTGAGCAAACTATCTTCTGCTGAAAGAGACTGCCATTTGCTGACTCTGTTGTGATAAGAAGTGAGCAAACTGTCTTCTGCTGAAAGAGACTGCCATTTGCTGACTCTATTGTGATAGAAAGTGAGCAAACTGTCTTCTGCTGAAAGAGACTGCCATTTGCTGACTTTGTTGTGGAATCTGAACTATCTTCTGGACGAAGACTATCATTCGCTGATTCTGCTGGGGAATCATTTGTCGATTTGCTGGGAGATTCTGAATTTTCCTTTGACAAGAAGTGGCAACTCTTGATCTTGCTGGGGAAATACCAAACCTGTAGGGAATTCCAAAATGTGAAGCAGACTATCTTATCTGAAGAAGACTGTCGAATGTCGCTCTGCAGGAGATTCTCGGCTGAGGAATTCCAAAAGTGAACAAACTATCTCTTTGAGGGAGACTACCATCTGTTGACTTGCTTGGTGGGATCCTTGTGTATGAACTGTTGTTTCGAAGGAAAAAGTTTCTCCAGAACTCGCAGGGGAAACTTGAGTTTATGCCTCAATGACTCAGGCATTCACAGGATCAAAGCCTGATTTAACTATGCAGTTATGATGTAATGTATGCATGAATATTATGACAGTGATAAAATGGAAAGTGAATGTGAATAGAATTGTCGCGGATGTAAAATCCTAAGATACGACTTGAATTCTTGTTGATCAGAAGATGTCCTCCTCTTGCAGTTCGAACTCTGTTGGGAATATCTGGGTATCAGTTGTCCGCTGTCCGAAGTAAGTGATATGAATCGAAATGAAGATCCGTCATCGGGAGATGTTCGCAAAGCGACCTCATGGGGAAATTTTAATTCCCGGAGTCTCAACCGTTCTCGGAGCAACTGTTTGCATTCTTCCTATTGTTTGTAAACCTTAGAAAGAAATTTCACCTTTATTTTTGCAAGTAAATTCATTTTTATTTTATGAAAACATTTGTTTCAAGAAAATGACTGTTTAAACTTAAAATGCATTCCAAGAAACTGAAAAAGACTAGATTGCAAAGGAAAGCACAAGGCTCAAATTATTATATATGGAATGGTAATCAGCCAAATGCTTGATTCCATGGAGTATTTACAAAGTTGGAAATTGGTAATTTTCGGGAAAAGGGCTACGATGAAACGTGACGACCGTTATCTTTCCCTTCCACTCCGAGTTGCGCTATATTCGTGCTTCGTAGAAGATGACCTACTGCTGATGAATACTCCGCTATGGATTTTGAATGATCAAGTTTGTCCTGAACACAGTTACTTGCCATATATCCCTAACTTTTGCGTAAACTACCCCTTTCGGGTTTTAAGTTTACCGGGATTGAATAATATATTTTTTTATGTCTCTAACTTTTGCCTGAATCGCCCTTTCGGGTTTTCGATTCACCGAGACGCTCTTTTTTGCCTAAGCCGCTCTTTGCGAGTTTTCAACTTAGCGAGCTGTTCTTTTGTTTATTTAGGCGAAGTATTTCTTGACTGCGTCGACGTTCACAGGACGGGTGAATTCTTCTCCATCCATAGTCGTGAGTATTAAGGCTCCTCCTGAGAAAGCTCTCTTGACCACGTAGGGGCCGTCATAATTGGGAGTCCATTTCCCTCTCGAATCTGTGAGAAAAGATTGAATCTTTTTGAGTACAAGGTCGCCTTCTTTGATTGTGCGAGGTCGAACCTTTTTGTCGAAAGCTTTCTTCATTCTTTGTTGATATAGCTGTCCGTGGCATAAAGCTGTCATGCGCTTTTCTTCGATTAAGTTCAATTCATCGAATCTGCTTTGACACCACTCGGCTTCTGCTAATTTTGCCTCCATCAAGACTCTCATTGATGGAATCTCAACCTCTATTGGTAGGACTGCCTCCATGCCATATACAAGGGAGAAAAAAGTTGCTCCAGTCGAAGTACGTAATGATGTACGGTAACCATGAAGAGCATACGGGAGCATTTCATGCCAATCTTTGTAAGTGATGACCATCTTCTGAATGATTTTCTTGATGTTTTTGTTAGCTGCTTCTACAGCTCCATTCATCTTTGGCCTGTAAGGAGATGAGTTGTGATGTTCGATCTTGAATTCTTCACAAACCTACTTCATCATTTTGTTATTCAAATTTGACCCATTGTCAGTGATTATCTTGCTAGGAATGCCGTAGCGACAGATGATGTGATTCTTGATAAACCTGACGACAACTTGTCTCGTAACGTTTGCATATGAAGCTGCTTCAACCCATTTGGTGAAATATGAAGGATAGAAAAACACTTAGAAAGGGGGGGTTTGAATAAGTGTAGCTTTAAAAACTTGACAGATAAAAATAAATTGCACAGTTATTTTTATCCTGGTTCGTTGTTAACTAAACTACTCCAGTCCACCCCCGCAGAGATGATTTACCTCAACTGAGGATTTAATCCACTAATCGCACGGATTACAATGGTTTTCCACTTAGTCCGCAACTAAGTCTTCTAGAGTATCCTGATCACAACCTGATCACTCCAGGAACAACTGCTTAGACACAAGCTAAGACTTTCTTAGAGTATCCTGACCACCACGTGATCACTCTAATTACAACTGCTTAGACACAAGCTAAGACTTCCTAGAGTATTCTGATCAACACGATCACTCTAGTTACTTACAACTTAATGTAATCTTTCTAAGAGTATTACAATGCTTCTTAAAAGCTATAATCACAAACTGTGATATTTCTCTTAACGTTTAAGCTTAATCTCACTAATATATTACAACAGCAATGTAGTGAGCTTTGATGAAGATGAAGTTTCTGAGCTTTTAATTGAACAGAGTTTCAGCAAGTTAATATGAGTTGTTTTTCTTCAGAATCGTTAACCTTGCTTCTCATCAGAACTTCATATATATAGGCGTTTGAGAAGATGACCGTTGAGTGCATTTAATGCTTTGCGTGTTCCGTACAGCATCGCATTTAATGTTATACGCTTTTGTCAACTACCTCGAGCCTTGTTCACGCTGTGTCTACTGACGTAGCCTTTAGTAGCTTTTAACGTTCCTTTTGTCAGTCAGCGTAGCCTGCCACTTGTACTTTCTTCTGATCTGATGTTTGTAAATACAGCGTTTGATTATCATCAGAGTCAAACAGCTTGGTGCAAAGCATCTTCTGATCTTCTGACCTTGAAGTGCTTCTGAGCGTGATACCATCAGAACTTCAGTGCTTCTGTTCTCTTGTTCTTCTGATGCTTCCATAGATCCATGTTCTGATTCTGCTTCGACCATCTTCTGATGTCTTGCCAGACCATGTTCTGATGTTGCATGCTGAACCATTTGAGACAAAGCTTCTGAGCGCTGAATTATGCATACTCTTTATATATTTCCTGAAAAGGAAATTGCATTGGATTAGAGTACCATATTATCTTAAGCAAAATTCATATTATTGTTATCATCAAAACTAAGATAATTGATCAGAACAAATCTTGTTCTAACAATCTCCCCCTTTTTGATGATGACAAAAACATATATAAATGATATGAATTTGCGATCAGAAAGAACAGACGGCAAAAGACAAATTACACAGCTATAGCATAAGCATGTGAATATGTCTCCCCCTGAGATTAACAATCTCCCCCTGAGATAAATAATCTCCCCCTGAAATAAATACTCGAAGAACTTTAATAAAAGACTTCCCTGATTATTTCGGTAGAGACGATCACATAAGCTTCTGTCTTCAGAGAATTCATAGCTTCTGACTTCTGCTTCCATTGGACAGCTTCAGAACTTGAATTTCTTTAGATCCCTAGAACACTCACAGCTTCTGATTCCTGCTTCCATTCAGGACAGCTTCAGAACTTGAATTTCTTTGATCTTCAAAACATTCCCAGCTTCTGATTCCTGCTTCCATCTAGGACAGCTTCAGAACTTGAATTTCTTTGATCTTCAGAACATTCACAGCTTCTGATTTCTGCTTCCATTTAGGACAGCTTCAGAACTTGAGTTTTCTGGATCTTTAGAACATTCACAGCTTCTGATTTCTGCTTCCCTCGGATAGCTTCAGAGCTTTGAATTTCTTCCAACATCACTTCATGCTAGATTTGTATCAGAACATTGTTGAATGTACCAGAGCATCATCACAGCATCTCTACATCCTGAAATGTTACAGAACAAAAACTAAACGACAAAAGTCAGCATGAATGAGTCAGAACATAAAATGTATCAGAGCAAATAGAATTTTGTCAAAGCAAATAGACAAATTTTGGATCAAATTCTATTCTCAGTGCTTTTGATTCTGAAGCTTGACAGCACTCAGCTTGCTTCAGTTTCCATAAGCTTATTCTTTTTACAGAATAATGCTTCTTATGGTTTTGCTTCTTGTGTTTGCTTTGAAGATTTTCTTCACTTCTTTATACCTGCAACACACTTAAACCATATAGAACTTGCAGTTCTTGTTAGTAAATGTGTGGGAGTTTTACCCAGCAACTGATAGATTAATCAAATCATTTATCATTTATCTTCTCCCCCTTTTTGTCATAACATCAAAAAGCAAAAAAGATTCAGAGACAAACAAAATGAAACATACGGAGGAAGAAGATGATTTCACTGATGTTCAAACAGCAGGTGCAGAAGTACATGAAGATAAGAAAGATCAGATGCACAAAGACATATGCAACGAAAAGAAAGAAACAACACAGACTCAATCTAAGATGGCCCTAGTCTTGACAAGATCTTGGTCAGCATCTCTTGAACCTTATTGTTGTGTCCTTCTTGCCTCACCATGAAAGCGCTAAACTCAGCATTGAGTGAGCTTTGCTCATCCTGTCTCTTCTGAATTTCTTCCAGAGTCCTTGCAAGACGAGAAGATTGATCAGAAGAAGTTTCACCGCTTTCAACCACAGGAATAGCAACTTGATCTGTAGCTTCCATGGATAGATCATTTGCAGGGATTTCCTCAACAGGATCTGATTCAGCAACATGATCTTCAGCATCTGCTTCTTGCATAGAAGCATCTCCATATTCTGCATCAGGAATTTTCGAGTCTCCATTTTCAAGTGCCTGAAGAATGGCAGCTAGATTCCTGGGAGCAGAAGGACCTTCAACTTCTGGTGGGTCAACAACTTCTGGAATGACCAAGCTTGGGTTTTTCTTAGAAGGGTTTTCCCTCAGATAGTCAAAAAGAGTCTTGAAGTCTCCGAGCAGAACAGGATGATCAGGAATAAAGATAACCATATCCCTGCATGGATTTGCTTCCATTACAGCAGCCAGTCTTAACTGTTCCATCTCATCCACAAAGGGTTTCTCCTCAGCTGCAACACAATTTTTGAGAGGATGGTAGTATATACCACTATCATTCTCCAGAAGGTAGCCAGGGTAACCAGGAGCAGCAACATATTCTGCTTCTGTCGTTGATAGAGCAATAGTTGCTTGCTTCTTGCTATACCAGGAGATCAAATGACTTCCAAGAAATTGGCAACTTCCTGAAGTACTTTTTCTTTCAATTCTGTCTCCAGCATAGTCAGCATCGCAGAATCCTACTAAGTTGTATTCTTTAGATTTTCTGTAAACTAAGCCAACATTAGTAGTACCTTTCAGATACCTTAGAATTCTCTTAACAGCAGTTAAATGAGATTCTCTAGGATCTGATTGGAATCTAGCACACAAACAAACACTGAACAGAATGTCAGGTCTAGAAGCAGTCAGATATAGAAGAGATCCAATCATACCTCTGTATAACTTCTGATCTACCTTCTTACTTACCTCATCCTTACCTAGGATGCATGTTGGATGCATAGGAGTTTTGGCTTCTTTGCAGTCTAGAAGATTAAACTTCTTCAGAAGTTCCTTCACATACTTGGTTTGGTGAACATACGTTCCTTCTGATGTTTGATTTATTTGTATTCCAAGGAAATACTTGAGTTCTCCCATCATGCTCATTTCAAACTCAGCCTGCATAGACTCAGCAAACTCCTTTCCAAGTGTAGCATTAGATGTTCCAAAAATAATATCATCTACATATATTTGACAAATTAAAATATCCCTTTTAAAGGTTTTACAAAAGAGAGTAGTGTCCACTTTTCCTCTAGTGAAACCATTATCCAGAAGGAAAGAACTTAAGCGTTCATACCAAGCTCTGGGAGCCTGTTTCAATCCATACAATGATTTCTTAAGTTTAAAAACATGATTAGGAGACATAGAGTCTTCAAAACCAGGAGGTTGATGGACATAAACTTCTTCATCTACATAACCATTTAAGAAGGCACTCTTAACATCCATCTGATAGAGAGTGATGTTATGTTGAGTGGCAAATGAAATTAATAGACGAATAGATTCTAACCTGGCCACTGGTGCAAAGGTTTCTGTATAGTCAATCCCTTCTTGCTGACTATAACCCTGAGCCACCAGTCTGGCTTTGTTCCTTACCACTTCACCTTTCTCACTGAGCTTGTTTCTGAAGACCCACTTTGTACCAATTATATTGAATCCATCTGGTCTAGGAACAAGATCCCAAACATCATTCCTTGTAAACTGATTCAGTTCTTCTTGCATAGCAATTATCCAGTCTGGATCTTCTAGAGCATGATCAACAGAAGTTGGCTCGATCAAAGATACAAGACCTAATTGACAATCTGCATTGTTCTTAAGGAATGCTCTTGTTCTGATTGGGTCATCCTTCTTTCCAAGAATGACATCTTCTGAATGACCAGAGATGAGTCTGGATGATCTTCTGACAGATGGTTCTTCAGAAATGCTTAGATCCTCCAGAGAAGCTGATAATTGATCTTCAGATTCTTTGCTTCTGAGAAGCTCTGCTTCTGATGCGTTGCTTCTTGGCTCAGCAACTTCTGATATATCAATATCACAATCTGCAAAATTATCAAACTGCTTTGGTTTTTCAGAACCAAGCTTATCATCAAACCTGATATTGATTGATTCTTCTACAATCAATGTTTCAGTATTGTATACTCTGTAGCCTTTTGAGCGTTCAGAATATCCAAGAAGGAAACATTTTTGTGCTTTGGAATCAAACTTACCAAGATGATCTTTAGTGTTCAGAATAAAGCATACACATCCAAAAGGATGGAAATATGAAATGTTGGGCTTTCTATTCTTCCACAATTCATAAGGAGTCTTATTTAGAATAGGTCTGATAGAGATTCTATTCTGAATATAGCATGCAGTGTTTATTGCTTCTGCCCAGAAATGCTTAGCCATATTGGTTTCATTGATCATGGTTCTGGCCATTTCTTGCAGAGTCCTATTCTTTCGTTCTACAACTCCATTTTGCTGTGGAGTTCTAGGACAAGAGAAATCATGGGCAATACCATTTTCTTTGAAGAATTCTTCAAAGGATCTATTCTCAAATTTACCACCATGATCACTTCTAACCTTTATGATTTTACACTCTTTTTCAGATTGAATCTGAATGCAGAAATCAAAGAACACTGAATGAGTCTCATCCTTGTGTTTCAAGAATTTTACCCAAGTCCAGCGGCTATAATCATCTACGATGACTAATCCATATTTCTTTCCTCTGACAGATGCTGTTTTGACAGGGCCAAACAGATCAATGTGCAAGAGTTCTAATGGCCTTGAGGTAGAAACAACATTCTTGGACTTGAATGCAGGTTTGGAGAACTTGCCCTTCTGACATGCTTCACAAAGAGCATCTGATTTGAATTTCAAATTAGGGAGTCCTCTGACCAGATCCAGTTTGTTAATCTGAGAGATCTTTCTCAAACTAGCATGACCTAATCTTCTGTGCCAGACCCACTGCTCTTCAGAAACAGACATAAGACAAGTCACCTTCTGACTCATAAGATCTTGCAGATCTGTCTTATAAATGTTGTTCTTCCTCTTGCCAGTAAATAGGATTGAGCCATCCTTCTGATTTACAGCCTTGCAAGACTTTTGATTAAAGATTATATCATAACCATTGTCACTCAATTGACTGATAGATAAGAGGTTATGTGTTAATCCTTCTACAAGAAGTACATTTGAAATGGAAATAGAGTTACCAGACTTTATAGTTCCAGAGCCAATTATCTTGCCCTTCTGATCTCCTCCAAACTTGACTTCTCTAGCAGATTTAAGTATTAGGACTTGGAAAACAGTCCTTCTTCCCTTCAAGTGTTGAGAACATCTTGAATCCAGGTGACATGACATGTTGAATGTTATCTTCATTGTCACCAAGAGAATCTGCAATAGGAATAGACTTTTTCTTTGGTACCCACATCTTCTTGGGTCCTTTCTTGTTAGTTCTCTTCAAGTTCTGGTGGAACTTGGGTTTAGCAAAATATTTAACAGGAGGAACAGAATGATACTTCTTATTCTGAGTTTCATGATATCTCCTAGGTTGTGTCACATGCTTTTTGGTGTGTGTAATGTGAAAGCTTTGTGCATGTGATGTGTGCCTAATATCATGGGAGTGGCCATACTTGAACTGATCATACAATGGCTTGTATGTGAATTTCATTTCATCAACAGGTTCAAGTTTGTATGGGGTTTCACCCTCAAAACCAATGCCGACTCTTTTGTTTCCAGACACAGCATATATCATAGAAGCAAGTTGACTTCTGCCTATGCTTCTAGATAAAAATTTTCTGAAGCTCAAGTCATATTCTTTCAGAATATGATTCATGCTAGGAATGGCTTTTTCTGTTTCAGAAGGAGATCCACTGTTTTTGGATAAATTTAAAACTTTTTCCTTTAGTTCAGAATTTTCCAATTCCAGCTTCTTAGTTTCAAATTCAAATTGCTTTTTCAGCTTTTTGTATTTGAGACTAATCTGAGACTTGAGTTCCAGAAGTTCAGTTAGACCGGAAACTAACTCATCTCTAGTAAGTTCAGAAAATACCTCTTCAGAATCTGATTCTGATGTAGATTCTGATCCGTCATCTTCTGTCGCCATCAGCGCACAGTTGGCCTGCTCATCTTCAGAGTCTGAATCAACTTCTGACTCATCCCAGGTTGCCATAAGACCTTTCTTCTTATGAAACTTCTTCTTGGGATTTTCTTTCTGAAGTTTCGGACACTCATTCTTGTAATGTCCAGGCTCATTGCACTCATAGCAGACAGCCTTCTTCTTGTCAGATCTTCTGTCATCAGAAGATTCTCCACGTTCAAATTTCTTTGAACTTCTGAAGCCTCTGAACTTCCTTTGCTTGGTCTTCCAGAGTTGATTTAGCCTTCTGGAGATCAAGGACAGTTCATCTTCTTCTTCAGATTCTGATTCTTCAGGATCTTCTTCTCTAGCCTGAAAAGCGTTAGTGCATTTCTTGATATTAGATTTTAATGCAATAGACTTACCTTTCTTTTGAGGCTCATTTGCGTCCAGCTCTATTTCATGACTTCTCAAGGCACTGATGAGCTCTTCCAGAGAAACTTCATTCAGATTCTTTGCAATCTTGAATGCAGTCACCATAGGACCCCATCTTCTGGGTAAGCTTCTGATGATCTTCTTTACGTGATCAGCCTTGGTGTATCCCTTGTCAAGAACTCTCAATCCAGCAGTAAGAGTTTGAAATCTTGAAAACATCTTTTCAATGTCTTTATCATCCTCCATCTTGAAGGCTTCATACTTCTGGATTAAAGCTAGAGCTTTAGTCTCCTTGACTTGAGCATTTCCTTCATGAGTCATTTTCAAGGACTCATATATGTCATCTGCCGTTTCCCTGTTAGATATCTTCTCATACTCAGCATGAGAGATAGCATTCAGCAAAACAGTTCTGCATTTATGATGATTCCTGAAAAGCTTTTTCTGATCATCATTCATTTCTTGCCTTGTCAGCTTTACGCCTCTGGCATTTACTGGATGTTTGTAACCATCCATCAGAAGATCCCATAGATCACCATCTAGACCAAGAAAGTAACTTTCCAGTTTATCTTTCCAGTATTCAAAGTTTTCACCATCAAATACTGGTGGTCTAGTATAACCATTGTTACCGTTGTATTGCTCAGCAGAGCCAGATGTAGATGGAGTTGGATTTGCTTGAGATTCACCAGCCATCTTTTAACTGAAGCGTTTTTCTCTTCCTGAATCTTTTCTAAACACGGTTAAGTGCTTGCACCTTAGAACCGGCGCTCTGATGCCAATTGAAGGATAGAAAAACACTTAGAAAGGGGGGGTTTGAATAAGTGTAGCTTTAAAAACTTGACAGATAAAAATAAATTGCACAGTTATTTTTATCCTGGTTCGTTGTTAACTAAACTACTCCAGTCCACCCCCGCAGAGATGATTTACCTCAACTGAGGATTTAATCCACTAATCGCACGGATTACAATGGTTTTCCACTTAGTCCGCAACTAGGTCTTCTAGAGTATCCTGATCACAACCTGATCACTCCAGGAACAACTGCTTAGACACAAGCTAAGACTTTCTTAGAGTATCCTGACCACCACGTGATCACTCTAATTACAACTGCTTAGACACAAGCTAAGACTTCCTAGAGTATTCTGATCAACACGATCACTCTAGTTACTTACAACTTAATGTAATCTTTCTAAGAGTATTACAATGCTTCTTAAAAGCTATAATCACAAACTGTGATATTTCTCTTAACGTTTAAGCTTAATCTCACTAATATATTACAACAGCAATGTAGTGAGCTTTGATGAAGATGAAGTTTCTGAGCTTTTAATTGAACAGAGTTTCAGCAAGTTAATATGAGTTGTTTTTCTTCAGAATCGTTAACCTTGCTTCTCATCAGAACTTCATATATATAGGCGTTTGAGAAGATGACCGTTGAGTGCATTTAATGCTTTGCGTGTTCCGTACAGCATCGCATTTAATGTTATACGCTTTTGTCAACTACCTCGAGCCTTGTTCACGCTGTGTCTACTGACGTAGCCTTTAGTAGCTTTTAACGTTCCTTTTGTCAGTCAGCGTAGCCTGCCACTTGTACTTTCTTCTGATCTGATGTTTGTAAATACAGCGTTTGATTATCATCAGAGTCAAACAGCTTGGTGCAAAGCATCTTCTGATCTTCTGACCTTGAAGTGCTTCTGAGCGTGATACCATCAGAACTTCAGTGCTTCTGTTCTCTTGTTCTTCTGATGCTTCCATAGATCCATGTTCTGATTGTGCTTCGACCATCTTCTGATGTCTTGCCAGACCATGTTCTGATGTTGCATGCTGAACCATTTGAGACAAAGCTTCTGAGCGCTGAATTATGCATACTCTTTATATATTTCCTGAAAAGGAAATTGCATTGGATTAGAGTACCATATTATCTTAAGCAAAATTCATATTATTGTTATCATCAAAACTAAGATAATTGATCAGAACAAATCTTGTTCTAACAAAATAGTCTATAGCTACCAAGATGAAGCGATGTCCGTTGGACGCTTTTGGTTCGATCATTCCAATCATGTCGATTCCCCACATGGAGAAAGGCCAAGGGGAAGAGAGTATGTTGAGAAGAGATGGTGGCACATGAATTCTATCGGCGTAGATCTGGCATTTGTGACACCTCTTTGCGTACTGGTAGCAATCTGACTCCATTGTCAGCCAATAATATCCTGCTCTCAGTATTTTCCTTGTCATGGTATGTCCATTGGTGTGAGTACCAAAGGAACCTTCATGTATTTCTCTCATGAGTACTTCTGCTTCTTTTCTGTCAACGCATCTGAGCAGAACCATGTCGAAGTTTCTCTTGTATAGAACATCTTCATTCAAGAAGAATCTACAAGCTAACTTTCTCAAAGTCTTTCTATCTTTCTTTGACGCCCCGAGAGGGTACTCTTGCTTTTGAAGAAAGTTCTTGATGTCGTGATACCACGGTTTGTCGTCGATGATTGCTTCTACTGTGAACACATGAGCGGGCCTATCCAGGCGCATAACATCGATCCGAGGAATGTCATTCCAATGATTTATCCTAATCATGGAAGAGAGTGTGGCTAATGCATCAGCCAAATTGTTTTCTTCACGAGGAATGTGATGAAAATCTACCCTGTCGAAGAATGGTAACAATCTTCTCGCGTAGTCTTTGTAAGGAATTAGCCCTGGTTGGCGTGTTTCCCATTCTCCTTTGATTTGATTGATGACCAAAGCAGAATCTCCATATACATCCAAGTGTTTGATTCTTAGATCCATGGCTTCTTCGAGACCCATGATGCAAGCTTCATATTCGGCCTCATTGTTTGTGCATTTGAAAGTTAATCTGGCAGTAAATGGAATATGGGTACCCTGAGGTGTAACAATGATTGCCCCAATTCCTCGTCCATAAGCATTGACAGCTCCGTCAAAGATTAAGCCCCACTGGGATCCGATCTCAGGTCCTTCGTCTGGTAGTGGCTCGTCGTAATCTTTCATCTTGAGGTACATGACGTCCTCGTCCGGAAAGTCGAAACTGGTTGATTCATGACCATTGAGTGGATGGTGAGTCAGCTGCTCAGCTAGAATGCTTCCTTTCACGGCTTTCTGTGCGTGATACTCAATGTCATATTCTGATAACAACATCTGCCAACGGGCAATTCTCCCAGTTAAAGCAGGCCTCTCAAAGATGTACTTGATTGGATCCATATGAGAGATCAAACAAGTAGTATGTCGAATCATGTACTGGCGGAGACGCTTGGCAGCCCAGGCCAAAGCACAACACGTCTTTTCGAGCATGGAGTAGCGGGATTCACAGTCAGTGAATTTCTTGCTTAGGTAGTAGATGGCATGCTCTTTTCTTCTCCTCTCGTCTTGCTGTCCAAGGACACAACCCATGGAGTCTTCTAAGACGGTTAAGTACATTATCAAAGGTCTTCCTTCCACTGGAGGAGACAAAATGGGTGGTTCGAGCAGATATTCCTTAATGCTGTCGAACGCTTTCTGACAATCGTCTGTCCAGACGCAACTCTGATTTTTCCGTAGAAGTTTGAAAATAGGAGCGCAAGTTGCAGTCATGAGATATATGAATCTCGAGATGTATTTCAGACGTCCAAGAAATCCTCTAACTTGTTTCTCGGTTCTGGGTGAAGGCATTTCTTGAATTGCCTTGACTTTGTCTGGATCTACTTCAATTCCTCGTTTGCTAACAATGAAACCAAGGAGTTTTCCTGAGTAGACACCAAAGGTACACTTGTTGGGGTTCAGGCGAAGCTGAAACTTTCGTAAGCGTTGAAATAACTTTGTCAGATTCTGTATGTGATCTTCTTCATTTTCTGATTTGGCAATCATGTCGTCCACATAAACTTCCACTTCCTTATGCATCATATCATGGAAAAGTGTAGTCATGGCCCTTTGATAAGTTGCCCCTGCGTTCTTCAGTCCAAAAGGCATAACTCGATAGCAGAACGTGCCCCAGGGGGTGATGAAAGCTGTTTTTTCCATGTCTTCAGGTGCCATTTTGATTTGGTTGTATCCTGAAAATCCGTCCATGAACGAGAACACTTTGGATTTTGCTGTACTGTCTACCAACATATCAATATGTGGTAAAGGAAAATCATCCTTAGGGCTAGCTTTGTTCAAATCTCTGTAGTCGACGCACATGCGGACTTTTCCGTCTTTCTTAGGAACGGGAACAATGTTAGCTAACCACTGAGGGTATTCTGAAGTGACGAGGAAACCTGCGTTGATCTGCTTTTGAACTTCCTCTTTGATTTTCATGGCCATCTCCGGATGAGTTCTTCTCAATTTTTGCTTGACCGGAGGGCATTCTGCTTTTAATGGCAAGTGATGCTCCACTATACTGGTATCCAACCCTGGCATATCTTGATAAGACCAAGCGAAGACATCTGAGAATTCTTTGAGCAGCTGTATCAAACTCTCTCTGATCTCTGAACTGAGCGATGCTCCAATCTTAACCTCTTTTTTGTTTCCATCGGAACCAAGGTTAATGATCTCTAGAGGCTCATTGTATGGCTGAATGGCCTCTTCCTTTTGTTGAAGTAACCGTGAAATTTCCTTTGATATTTCTTCGTCTTCTTCTTCCTCTGCCTCGAATACAGGAAACTCAAAGCTTGGAGAAGTCATACGGTCGCACGTTTCAACGGGGTATTTTATGATTAATCTCCATATGTGTGATAAGTTTTATTTAGACAACGAGGGAAGACTCGGTGTATGCAGTTAATGGAATATTTGGTGTTTTTTAAGGGTGTTTTTTAGGATTACCAATTTCCGAAAAAAGAAAAGGGAAAACTAAACGAAGGAACAGAATGACATTTTTATTTATTGACAGTCATTTCTTGAAACAAAGACCCTATAAAACAAAACTCTATTGCTTTGGGCGAAGCAAAGAGGGACATTTTCCTAAGAAATAGTAAAATGCAAAGCCTTATGAAACATCTCTTCACCCTGGGCTATGGTGAGAGGACAAAATAACGGTGAAAGTTCCTACTTAGGAGTGCGAACAACAGTTGAAACTTTAACAGCTGTCCAGTAGTGGCGAACCCCATTGTGCACTAAGTAATCTGGAACCTTAGGCTTAAGCTGGCCTGTGGTAGGTCTTGATTTACCAACCACTGTTTTTGCAACACTCAGACGATCTTTTTCTACTTCAGCAGACTGAGCGGTGTGAGCATACCCATTCCCAAGTGGAGTATGTCGGTTTTTCTTTTGAGGAAACTTCCAATCTTCTGAATGGAGAGACTCGTTGTCGGAGACACTTTCGAGATCATCCTCTTCTGTATTTTGGTCTTGCTCTTCTCCCAAGATGGCATTAACTAGATATGTGAACTCTAGATCCGTAGCCTCGGAAGGTGACTTGGGGATATAATCCTCAATGATGATTTCACCAGTCGATGATGAATAGCAAGGGTTATGCATCTCTTTTGGCTGAGAGAGGTACTCAAAATCACTGTTCCATCCAGTTGGAACAATATCTTCAAGAGAGATTCTTGAACTTTCAGGAGCGGAGTATTTCACCATGTAGTCGAATTTTCCGCTTGGTTCTCCTAATGTATCCCAAGTCTCTTCGGGGATAGGAGGAACTTCTTCTGATGAACCATGACTTCTGGTGGTGAAGCTATCAGTAACTTCATCACTGCTTGGTTGAGTCTTACTTTCAGATCCCTTAGTCGGATAACAGCAAGGTGATTCAGACTCTGATAGGGAGATATATCCTGCTCTGTTAAGATAGGATAACCATTCCTCTTCATCGGTGTTTTCCGTACCGATGGTATTGACTGTTTGTTGAACAGGTTGAAGAAAACCTCCACTGCAGAAAGTTTCTTGAATAGGGAGAACTACCTCAATCCCTGGGATAGCTTTTGATGATGTTGAAAAGAATCCAATTCCTGTTCTGTTCTTGTTGTTGGTAGGAATATTAATGTGCCCCCAACCACTGGTAGTGCCATCCTTTACAACTTGGATTGCATCTTTGTATGAAGAGATAGACGCTGCTTTCTCCTTTCCTTTGTCCAAGGAAAGTGCTTGGAATTTAGTTCCAACAACTTCTTTTGGTTCTATGTCGGAGAATGATGACTGTCGCACCCCAATTTTTGCCCCATGCATTTTATTTCTTGATCATGCTGCATTTCATGTGCATTCATAGTTCAATCGTCGCATTTTTGCATATCTTGAAAAATTAACCTTTTATTAAAGTAAAAAAAAAAAACTTTAGATAGTTTAGATTAATTTTTAGTTTTAATATTATTTTTATTTTAGATTTAGATTAATTTTTAGTTTTAATATTATTTTTATTTTAGATTTAGTTTAGATTAATTTTAATTTTTATTAGTCAAAAGATATAATAATTAAAAAAAACAAAAAAAACAAATAGTACAAAAAATGAACAAAAGAGGGGTCTTCACGTTTTCTTTCATCAGTAACCATCACCATCATCCTGCATAAATCAGATCACTATGTTGTCCCCATAATAAGTCCAAGGACCTGCACCATTGCTTTCCAAATAATCCAAAGCTTACACCAAAATATTCATACCAAAACCTGCATCAAGAAAAGCATTGAGACAGCTTCCAAATGTGTTCAAATTTCATCCAATTTTCCCCCATTTCTCATTTGACTCTGGCTATATAATACAGTTTGATACACTGCACAGAAAAAGAAGAGAGTGTTATACTCTCTACAAAAAAATTATTCAAAATCTCCTCCAAAAAAAATCATTCATGTCACTTTCTTCGTGAACCTCACTCTACTTCCATAAACAACCTCCTCTCACAACAAAAGCCAGCCTCACCATTTTCTTCCATTCCAAACAACAAGAATAAAACCATAACTTTTCATCACACTCACGGTTTCTACCACTTCAGCTCACCATTTAAACCACCATACAAAACCCCCCACCACCATGTAGAACATCTAGCAACAACTCACTCTACAGGATATTTCTCGCGGAAGAACACACCACCGCAAGTCCATCGTCGAAGCTCGCCGGAGTCGCGTCAAAAACACCACCGTCACCGTTTAAGTACATCCGGTAGTTTCTCTTTTTACTCCTTTTCAACTTCATGATGTTTGTGTGTTTTTGTTAAGGTGTTAGATCAATGAATTTTATTGTTAACTCTTGGTTGTGTGCAAACTGAAATGGAGAAAGAGATAATGCATTTCCTTTAATTTTTGTCATGAATGCTACTAATAAAAAATGAAAAAAAAAGAGGTTTGAGCATTGATCTCTTTCATGTTTTGCTTGTTGTTATTTTATTTTAAGATTTTCCCATGCATAATTTTTTGTGGACTTTGTTATTGTTGTGTGTTCTAAATATGAGAGAGAATAGAAAATGCATGGAAAGAGATTATAGGTAAAAGCCGTGAGATTATATTGTTGTGTGTCATTTATTTTCACAAAATCATAAAACATCAAAAAAATATTTTCTTTAATTAATTCAAAAAATGAACTTACAAATAAATTCTAACGCTTGATTCAACGTCAAGTTGTTAATGTAAAAATCTTCTTTCTTTAAACCATACCAAGAGATTAAGTGACAAGGGGTGAACACCTCTTGAATACCTTGATCTTTTTAATCAAAACCTTCATTAATCAAATCAAGAGGTTAAGTGACAAGGGGTGAACACCTCTTGAATACCTTGATCTTTTGAACCAAAAAACATTAATCAAACCGAAAGATCCTGTGACAAGAAGTGCACACCTCTTGAATAACTTGATCTTTCAAATCTTTTAATCAAATCAAAATATTAAGTGACAAGGGGTGCACACCTCTTGAATACCTTGATCTTTTGAATCAAAATACATTAATAAAATCAAAGTGATCAAGTGACAAGAAGTGCACACCTCTTGAATACCTTCGATCCTTTGAGCTAAAACACATTAATCAAATCAAAGTGATCAAGTGACAAGAAGTGCACACCTCTTGAATACCTTCGATCCTTTGAGCTAAAACACATTAATCAAACCGAAAGATCCTGTGACAAGGGGTGAACACCTCTTGAATACCTTGATCTTTTGAATCAAAACACCTTAATCAAACCAAAAGGTTAAGTGACAAGGGGTGAACACCTCTTGAATACCTTGATCTTTTGAACCTTTCTTTAATCAAACCGAAAGATCCTGTGACAAGAAGTGCACACCTCTTGAATACCTTGATCTTTTGAATCAAAATACATTAATTAACAAGGACAACAAGTGACAATGGGGCTCGCTCTTGTTCAATACCTTGGGTAAAGACGCGCTAGGTGAACACCTATGCTCAATCCTTTGCTAAATGTCCCTTTAAAACACAATCTTCAATTTCATTCAAACCTTTTTGCCTTATGGCTTTTAAAACTCTTTTCATAAACGAGACACTTATTCAATTTTCAATACGAACATACTTCCACATGTGAAGATCGAATATCTTCCACTCGAATGCGATGATGGCCAAAATCATGTCTTATCTTGATTTAGTCATCCATTCTTGTAGTGATCTCATATCCATGTGCGCGTAGTATTTCCATTTGAAAGCGATTGAGTACCTCTCGCTAAAATCAACCAACAAACCTTTCGTGGTTCATAGCCCGAACTACGATTGCTCTGACTTTCCCATTGCACTAGGGAATACGTAGGCACAAGATACAAACGTCTTGGCGAGCATAATAATAAAAAATCTTTTCTTTTCTTCCTCATAATAATAAAAACCCTAAAAATCTTTTCTTTTATCTTTTCTTGAATAATAAGCTAAAGAACGCAAACATTACACTAACACTCAAACACGAAACTAACTAAATGGGTCCCATCGAGTACGATGGAGGTGAGGGGTGCTAATACCTTCCCCTTGCTTAACCGACTCCCGAACCCTAATTTGGTTACGAACGACCATCTTATCCATCCTTTTTCATTTCATGGGTTTTATCGATATTTTCCCTTTCCTTCTTGGAATAAATAAAGTTCGGTGGCGACTCTGTTGTACTTCGAATGCGCGAAAGCGCGTCGAGTCACATTTTTCCCGCTACAGAAAGTGGCGACTCTGCTGGGGAATATCCTAAGAGAGTCAACCCTAGTTTAGTTTGTTTTTTACTTGAGTGTTTACTTTTGTTTGTTCTTATATTCTTTATGCTTTTTCTTATGCTCTTATGCTCTTTATGTTTACTCTTGTGTTATATTTCTTTATTCTTGCTTTACTGCTTTTTATTTATTTTTGTATATACTCATTTGTGAGTATGGGAATGATACTTGAGTGAAGCTCTCTACCCGAGCTTTGAAAAACAAGAGAAAAACATAAGTTAGGAGGTGGTTGTGTAGTGCTAGTCCCCAAGGTGAACACCTTGAATGGCTAATATGAGAACCCCACTTGGAGGAGACTTAGTCATGAAATTTATCATAAGATGGTTCACCCATCGCATGGCAGAAATCTGATTTCGTCGCTAACTCCAAGGACCTTTAGAACCCGTTCCATCTATGGTGATGTAGGTATCTCTACTATCAAAAACCTTATAGCTAACCTTGTGAGGGGATTCTTGGGTAAAAGAACATAGAACTGTCTTATTTTAAGAAGCTTTCCTCAGTAAATTCTCTTATCCATTTACATTTATCATTTTAATTTAGTCTATGTATAGCATCGTGTTGCATTCCCTATCATATGACATTGCATCATTCCTGCATGTAAAAAAAAAATATATAAAAAAAAATCATGCATCTGCATTCATGCATTCAAGTTGTCAACAAAAGACTCATTTCGTCTGTCTTCATCCTCAAATGGTCTGTCTACCGTCAAGTTGAATCCTCAACACATTGAACTAGAGGCATGAATCTGAAGACTGTGAAAGAACTTCAACGAGGCCAAGATTTGTTAAGAATACAAGTTATCCAATTGAAGAGCCCATATATAAGATAGGATTATTCATCCTCGTCACTGATTATGTCACTAGGCCTTGTTTCCTTCTGTTTGCAAATTCTTTGTGTTGTATTGTGTACTGCAATGAATGTTGTTTTGTTTCAAAATGTTAATTTTAATGAAATGAGCATTACATATTTGAATCAATCCATTTACATCTATTGTGTGTTTCTTTATGCTTTATCTTTAAAAAAAAAACAAAAATATATCTCTTGTTCTTTTTCTTTATGCAAAGATTGGAGGGAGGATGATGAGAATAAAATACCCAAGTTGTTGAATTGTATGCTTTTGGATAAACTTTGTTGATGATGTACAGGCATTGTTTCAATTCCTAAACACTGGAGAAATAAGGAAGTTAATCCCTCGTCAACCCCTTTGAGCCTAGAAGTTGGTGTTTCTTTCTGTATGAAAACCCGCAATTTTAACCTGGGGCAGGGTAGTTCTCAGTTAATCTAGTTGTGCATTCAATTTCAAGAGAATAATTAAGTACGCCTTTCAATAAGGGTTTAAATCAAAAGTGACCAAGATGGTTATCATCAATCATTATCAATGCAGTCACTATCTTTCCAATATAAAAAAATTCAAAGAAAAAAGCCCGCTAAGTCAAAACCTATGAAGAAGACTTAGGCAAAAATGGGGCATCCCGCTGACTGTAATCTCAAATGGAACAGTTCAGGCAAAAGTTAGGGATATCAAAAGAAAAAAGAGAAGTCAGTAATTTCCTTGAACAACCATAAAATGTTGTGACTATCAAATGGGAGAAGTGACTGCCATCTCAAAGATTCCCTTGGTCTTTAAACCATCATCATTATCATAGGTGCGATTCCAAAGTCTCTTGGAACCTGAATGCATAATTTGAATTAACTGAGCGTAGGATTGAAGTTCATCACGGAGAATGGGGTGGGTACAAATAAATTTTGAGCCTATATCCTTTGTTTCTAAAACCGTGAACCAAGCCACGTTACAACCTTCAAAAGACCTAATTTAAGCAAGGTTTATTTTGAAAGCATACTACAACAAGGTTGCGTTAACCTGACTTCTAAAGATCTTTGCAATTCGTTTGTTTTACCATACCTTTTGCTTTATCCATCACTTTGAACGTCTAGATCATTGTGTTTGGACCTTTGATTCATTTGCTTTACATCAATAGCATCATTCCAATAAATGACTTTGATTTCAAAATATGCTTTGAGTGTCGCATTAAAATTACCATTTTTGAATAAACATTTTATTTGCAAGTACTCATTTTCAAAGAAGTTCAAACAGTCAAGAAACTTGGTCAGTGGTCCTATCAGGGGCACGTTACTTCAAGATCCTGTTGTTCAAGACTTATATTGGGGGCAAGTGTTACCAACATTCAAGAACTGAAGCAATGATCATATAACAATCAGTCAATCAGGGGCAGTTTTCTTCAGCGATCCCCAAGCAGTTTATCAGTCCTTCTCAAAAGGATCATCAGTGTGACGTTACAGAGTTGGCAATGTTCTTGTGTTGAGGAATCAGAATTCCAATCTATCCTCACAAAAGAGTCTACCTCAGTTGTCATGACCAATTACATTACATTAATCATTCACATATCATGCATAGAAATTTTCATACTCATTTGCATTCTTTCAAGGTCTCATTGTTATCAACACTTTACCTTGAGATCAAAGCCCAACTTACTTGGCATCTACCAAAATGATATTTGTCTCTTCATCCAATGCTACTATTGGAAGCCTACTTGTTTCTCTTTGTCCAAAGCTACTGTTGGACATGTTGTTTTTCCACCTTTTATCCAAAGCTACTGTTGGATACCACAATCCTTAGTAAAGTGTTATTCAAAGCTACTGTTGAATGATCTTTATCTCTTTGAGCGGGAATACCATTCTTTTCTCATCCAAAGCCACTCTTGGATGTTCTTGAGTTTGTTTTCCCATCCAATGCTACTATCGGATGTTCGCTCGTATTTTCCAAAATTGGTATCCATTTCATCTATTGCTCCTCAGGATGACTCTGATGTATTTTCTGGTTCAGGTTTCCTTTTTGCATTCAAAGCCATTGTTGAATCTCTTTGGTTTCCGTATTATCCAAAGCTACTGTTGGATTGTCCCCGATGTTTTCAGAGTTTGGATTCCATTCGTTCGAAGCTACTCTTGGACGTCTCTGCCATATCTCCGAGTTTGTAGGTCCCCTCTTGCATTCAAAGCCACTGTTGAGTCTTGTTGGTTTCCTTCCATCCGAAGCTACTATCGGATGTCTCCGATGTTTCCCTAGAGTTTGGATTATTTTTCAGATTCATTCAAAGCCACTCTTGAATGTCTTTGATGTTTGGTGTCGTCTAAATCCACTCTTAGACATTCCTATCCAAAGTTTTTATTTCATATTCATTCAAAGCTACTGTTGAATGTCTCTGATGATTTCCGTCGTCTAAAGCTACTCTTAGACATTCTCATTATCATTTTACCCAGAGTTTTTATCACTCATTTCCAAGTTTCTCCATCAACAGTTTGTCACTTGTGGCTCTAGTTCCCCACAGAGTTCAACGTCTATCTCATATCATATTGCATTCAAAATAACCAAAAAAGAGTCCATGCATTGCATTCCATTTGCATATGAAGGACAAAAATTGTGTACTTTGTATTTAAGTCTCTTCACATCTTCGATAGAAGAAACTTAAATAGGGGCATCTGTCGCACCCCAATTTTTGCCCCATGCATTTTATTTCTTGATCATGCTGCATTTCATGTGCATTCATAGTTCAATCGTCGCATTTTTGCATATCTTGAAAAATTAACCTTTTATTAAAGTAAAAAAAAAAAAACTTTAGATAGTTTAGATTAATTTTTAGTTTTAATATTATTTTTATTTTAGATTTAGATTAATTTTTAGTTTTAATATTATTTTTATTTTAGATTTAGTTTAGATTAATTTTAATTTTTATTAGTCAAAAGATATAATAATTAAAAAAAACAAAAAATACAAATAGTACAAAAAATGAACAAAAGAGGGGTCTTCACGTTTTCTTTCATCAGTAACCATCACCATCATCCTGCATAAATCAGATCACTATGTTGTCCCCATAATAAGTCCAAGGACCTGCACCATTGCTTTCCAAATAATCCAAAGCTTACACCAAAATATTCATACCAAAACCTGCATCAAGAAAAGCATTGAGACAGCTTCCAAATGTGTTCAAATTTCATCCAATTTTCCCCCATTTCTCATTTGACTCTGGCTATATAATACAGTTTGATACACTGCACAGAAAAAGAAGAGAGTGTTATACTCTCTACAAAAAAATTATTCAAAATCTCCTCCAAAAAAAATCATTCATGTCACTTTCTTCGTGAACCTCACTCTACTTCCATAAACAACCTCCTCTCACAACAAAAGCCAGCCTCACCATTTTCTTCCATTCCAAACAACAAGAATAAAACCATAACTTTTCATCACACTCACGGTTTCTACCACTTCAGCTCACCATTTAAACCACCATACAAAACCCCCCACCACCATGTAGAACATCTAGCAACAACTCACTCTACAGGATATTTCTCGCGGAAGAACACACCACCGCAAGTCCATCGTCGAAGCTCGCCGGAGTCGCGTCAAAAACACCACCGTCACCGTTTAAGTACATCCGGTAGTTTCTCTTTTTACTCCTTTTCAACTTCATGATGTTTGTGTGTTTTTGTTAAGGTGTTAGATCAATGAATTTTATTGTTAACTCTTGGTTGTGTGCAAACTGAAATGGAGAAAGAGATAATGCATTTCCTTTAATTTTTGTCATGAATGCTACTAATAAAAAATGAAAAAAAAAGAGGTTTGAGCATTGATCTCTTTCATGTTTTGCTTGTTGTTATTTTATTTTAAGATTTTCCCATGCATAATTTTTTGTGGACTTTGTTATTGTTGTGTGTTCTAAATATGAGAGAGAATAGAAAATGCATGGAAAGAGATTATAGGTAAAAGCCGTGAGATTATATTGTTGTGTGTCATTTATTTTCACAAAATCATAAAACATCAAAAAAATATTTTCTTTAATTAATTCAAAAAATGAACTTACAAATAAATTCTAACGCTTGATTCAACGTCAAGTTGTTAATGTAAAAATCTTCTTTCTTTAAACCATACCAAGAGATTAAGTGACAAGGGGTGAACACCTCTTGAATACCTTGATCTTTTTAATCAAAACCTTCATTAATCAAATCAAGAGGTTAAGTGACAAGGGGTGAACACCTCTTGAATACCTTGATCTTTTGAACCAAAAAACATTAATCAAACCGAAAGATCCTGTGACAAGAAGTGCACACCTCTTGAATAACTTGATCTTTCAAATCTTTTAATCAAATCAAAATATTAAGTGACAAGGGGTGCACACCTCTTGAATACCTTGATCTTTTGAATCAAAATACATTAATAAAATCAAAGTGATCAAGTGACAAGAAGTGCACACCTCTTGAATACCTTCGATCCTTTGAGCTAAAACACATTAATCAAATCAAAGTGATCAAGTGACAAGAAGTGCACACCTCTTGAATACCTTCGATCCTTTGAGCTAAAACACATTAATCAAACCGAAAGATCCTGTGACAAGGGGTGAACACCTCTTGAATACCTTGATCTTTTGAATCAAAACACCTTAATCAAACCAAAAGGTTAAGTGACAAGGGGTGAACACCTCTTGAATACCTTGATCTTTTGAACCTTTCTTTAATCAAACCGAAAGATCCTGTGACAAGAAGTGCACACCTCTTGAATACCTTGATCTTTTGAATCAAAATACATTAATTAACAAGGACAACAAGTGACAATGGGGCTCGCTCTTGTTCAATACCTTGGGTAAAGACGCGCTAGGTGAACACCTATGCTCAATCCTTTGCTAAATGTCCCTTTAAAACACAATCTTCAATTTCATTCAAACCTTTTTGCCTTATGGCTTTTAAAACTCTTTTCATAAACGAGACACTTATTCAATTTTCAATACGAACATACTTCCACATGTGAAGATCGAATATCTTCCACTCGAATGCGATGATGGCCAAAATCATGTCTTATCTTGATTTAGTCATCCATTCTTGTAGTGATCTCATATCCATGTGCGCGTAGTATTTCCATTTGAAAGCGATTGAGTACCTCTCGCTAAAATCAACCAACAAACCTTTCGTGGTTCATAGCCCGAACTACGATTGCTCTGACTTTCCCATTGCACTAGGGAATACGTAGGCACAAGATACAAACGTCTTGGCGAGCATAATAATAAAAAATCTTTTCTTTTCTTCCTCATAATAATAAAAACCCTAAAAATCTTTTCTTTTATCTTTTCTTGAATAATAAGCTAAAGAACGCAAACATTACACTAACACTCAAACACGAAACTAACTAAATGGGTCCCATCGAGTACGATGGAGGTGAGGGGTGCTAATACCTTCCCCTTGCTTAACCGACTCCCGAACCCTAATTTGGTTACGAACGACCATCTTATCCATCCTTTTTCATTTCATGGGTTTTATCGATATTTTCCCTTTCCTTCTTGGAATAAATAAAGTTCGGTGGCGACTCTGTTGTACTTCGAATGCGCGAAAGCGCGTCGAGTCACATTTTTCCCGCTACAATGACAGGTTGCTGACGATCAGAGCTCGCTCTCCACATACGGTTACCAATTTGTCATTTCTTATGAACTTCAGTTTCTGATGAAGTGTTGAAGTAATTGCCCCAGCCTCATGAATCCATGGGCGACCTAGCAAACAACTGTATTGTGCTGGAATGTCCATAACTTGGAAAGTGATTTTGAACGTCTGAGGTCCAATAGTTATGGGAAGATCCACTTCTCCAAAAACTGACTTTCTTGATCCATCAAATGCTTTGACGATGACATGACTTTTCCTTAGAGGGTAATCTTCGAAAGATAATCTTGACAATGTTGATTTTGGCATGACGTTGAGAGAGGATCCATTGTCTATTAGGACTCCTGTGAGTACATCACCCATGCAGCCAACTGAGATGTGAAGTGGAAGATTGTGGTCCACTCCTTCTTTAGGAAGATCTTCGTCACAGAAACTCAGGTTGTTCCAAAACTTTCTGTAGAGCTTCCCTATGAGCTTCAGAACTCAATAGTCGGGAAAGAACATAAATCCTATATGGAGTATGTAGTAATTGATCTACAATGTTGTATTCACTCCTCTGGATTAACTTCAAGATCTCATCATTTTCTTTCACTTGAACAGCATTGGTCGGATGATTGTCTTGCCTATGTGGTACTTCCTCCGAAGGTTTCTCCACATTTTCTGTTGTTCTGTTGAAGACTCGTCCACTTCTGGTGACTCGACTAACATCAGCAATGTTGACAACAGACGGTAATGGTATTTCCTTACCATTTTCAATGAATGTAGCGTTGTACTTGTATGGTATAGCCTTGCTGGACTCATACGGTACAGGACCTGGTAAGTAGATGACTAGTGGTGCAACTGCTGTCTTCCTGCTATCATACTTAACTTGCATAGGTTCATCTTGATTAATTTGAGGAGACACGGTAAAGACTTCGTCATCTTCTCTGTTGGCAAGAACAGTAATGGTATTGTCATCCATCAGCTTTTGAATGTCGTTGCGAACACGCAAACATCCTTGTGAATTTCTTCGACAGATTTCGCATCTACTGTAAGCGTGGAAATCTGTTCCAAAGTAGGCAAGTCCATTTAAAGTTTTATGGAACCTGACTACCGAACCTTCAAGGTCTTCAACTCTGTAGATTTTGTATTCTCCTGGACATCCTTGAACCATGTTGTTGTCGTGTTCAGTCCTGACTCGGATATGTTGAATCCATCCTAAGTCCATTTGTTCTTGCAATGCAGCTTGAACTACGGCACATCCTTGATTATTCTTTGGACAAATATCACATGTGAAGTAGTTGTGAGGTGGTACATGACCGTACCCAGCTTGTTTAGCGTGCATCCTGACAAGATTTTCCCCTATCTGACGAATGTCGTAGATTTGAATGACATTGGGGTGTTGATCTCTCAGATTTACTGAAGCTTCTTTATGTTGCGGCAAAGGATTTTCTTGGACGTTTGGATTAGTATCTTTGAAGGATAGCATTCCGCTCTTCACTAATCGTTGGACGTCAATCTTGAAAGATAAACAGTTCTCAATATTGTGACCTGGTGCCCCCTGATGATAGGGACAAGATTGGTCAGCCTTATACCATGGTGAGGAACTATTTGTAGGATTTGGAGGACTCCTTGTCTGAATGAGTCCTTTTGCTAGTAATGTTGGAAACAATTTTGCATACGGCATTGGTACGGGGTCAAAGGCAGGATACCTTGGAGCCCGATTGTTGTAATTTGGAGGTCGAACCTGCTGCTGAGGTTGCTGCGACCTTTGTTGAGTTTGTTGTTGCGAGACCTGAGGTTGATAAGCTGGCGCTGAGTTAACAACCGGAGTTATTGTTGCAACTTGAGGTTGGAATTTCTTCTTGATTTTGTGCAAGACATTGCTGACATCTTGATCCTTTTTCTTCTGGAAAGAACTTCCATACTTCCTTGGACCAACAGAAGATTCTGGTTCTTTGTTCAAGCGTCCTTCTCGAACTGCTTCTTCTAAACGCACACCCATGTTTACCATCTCGGTAAAGTCACTTGGTGCACTTGCAACCATTCGTCCGTAGTAAAATGGACTTAAAGTTTTGAGATAGATTTTTGTCATTTCTTTCTCTTCAAGTGGTGGACAAATTTGAGCAGCAACTTCACGCCATCTCTGAGCGTATTCCTTGAAGCTTTCTCTATCCTTTTGAGTCATGGCCCGGAGTTGATCTCTGTCGGGAGCCATATCCAGATTGTACTTATATTGTTTGACGAAGGCCTCTCCGAGGTCTCGAAAAGTACGAATCTCTGAACTGTCCAAGTTCATGTACCATTTGAGTGCAGCACCAGTCAGGCTGTCTTGAAAATAATGAATGAGCAATTGTTGATTATCAGTCTGAGTTGACATTCTTCGAGCGTACATCACAAGATGACTTTGTGGGCATGAATTCCCTTTATACTTCTCGAATTCTGGTACTTTGAAATTTTGAGGAATCTTAACATTTGGAACCAGATAGAGGTCTGCAGCATTCTTTCCAAATAGATCTTGTCCTCGGAGAGTCTTGAGTTCCTTCTGCATTTGCAGAAACTGTTCCTGGAACTCGTCCAATCTTTCATACACGCCAGCGTCCTCACTTGGAGCGTGATGATATACTTGTCCGCCCTGCGGGGGAAAAGTATGCATAATGGGCTGTGGAGAAGCCATGACAGCAGATCTTGGAATCTCAGCATTCTGTTGTGTGAAACCCATGGCCGTTGCCCTTGGAACTTCAATTTCCAGAGGTTTGTAACCCTCCGGTGGACGCATATCCATGGTGACTTTTGGAGCTTCAGAAGCTGGAGGTATGTACCCTTCTGGAGTAAAGTTATATGGCATGCCCCAAGGTCGATCAGGCGGCATGGTATACTGAGGAATAGGAGTAGAAACAATCTCGGAAACCACAGTCCTTTGTGGTTCTTCTGGCGTTGGTCGATTCTGTGCAACTACCAGGGCTTCTACCATACTATTGAGTCTTTCAACAGTACCTTTGAGAGTATAGGATTTATCTTCCATTCAATACCCAAAACAATCTTGGAAAATAAAGCAAACAAACAAACAATAAAGTGATCCTAAACTCTAAGGTAACCCCTCTTTTATTCGAAAGCATCCCCAGCAGAGTCGCCAGTTCTGTAACACGGTGAACTGACTTTTTAATAATCGGAATGTCGCGGTTAAGCATGAGTCGCCACCGACTTTTATTTTATCCAAACTAAATCAGAAAGGCAAAAAGAAACAGAAAAAAACCTTTTAAAGAAATCTGAGTTCGGGGGGTAATTTATGCAAAGGGAAGGTGTAAGGCACCCTTTGCATCCATGGTTTTCCATGGGCTCTTAATTGCTTTGCTTGCTCGTTTGTCTTTAGAAAAAGTAGATGAAAGAAAAAAAGTGGACTTTAGCTCGTAAATGAGCGTAGCCAGTTTTTGAAGAATTGTGAGAAAGAATATGAAAATTGAGCACTGCAAGGCAATTAGGGGCAATTACCTTAAACTCAGATAATAGGTCTCTTTTTAGCCTTTCAGAATGAAAGGGTCAATCCTTGCCATAAGAGGGCAGGAAGCCTTTCGTTTGGAGGTTGAAGGGTCATCGAATTATCGTTCGCCCAAAGACTGACCCATGCTATAGAGAGGCAGGTAGTCTAAGAGGAAAGATCAGAATAGCCTTTGTTTGTAGGCAACCAGAAGATACCTCAGCCTTTTCCGTAGGCAACTTCCGAGGGTCGAGGTCATGTTAGTGTATCGAAGGCAGCATCATTAGGGACCATGACCTTTAATCGAGGCAACATGGCTGAGGTATCCTCATATTCGAGGGACTGACTATTCTGCAAAAAACACAAGGCAACAGGCAACAAGGCAACAGGCAACAGGCAACAGAGAGGTTTACCCAAAAGTGTGCGTGTGTGCAACAATCACGTGGTTAATTCAATATATTATCTTGTAAATTAGTGATTCTAGGTTAATTACAATCTTGCACTCCCTAAATTACTAACCACGCAGTAAAATAATATAACAGTTTTAAGTGCCTTTAAGGCCACACAATACAACCAGGGAACAGTTACATAATAATATGGGGAAGGGAACAATGAAACCAGCGGATCCCTTAATAGGGTTTGACATAAGTAATAATAAAGCATAAAATATTAAAGTTAGGGTTTAGGGTTACCCTCGCTCGTAGCCTTGGCGACTTGACAAATCCTTTGATTAATGAAGGTTGATGGGCAGAGGTTTGCCTTGAGCATGAAGCATTGACCCTGACCATTAAAGAGTTGACAAAAGAAAAAGAAAGCATTGAGTGTATGACTAATTCATTAACATATGAAGTAAAACTTAATTGAACCTACAATGCAAATGTAATAATTAATAAAAATTAAATTTAAGAAAAAAAAGAGTCGGAACTTAGCTTTTTGATTGGCATGGCGCGTAATCGGAAGATTTTCGATTAACCCTGAAAAGGCACAGAAAAGAAACATTTTTAGTGTAGGGCCAATTCTCGCAAACCCTGATTAGGGCATAAGTTAGCCATGGTTAATAAAATCGAACCAATTAATTATTGGTTTTCCAACCTAATTAATTAAATCGGCAAAATATATTTTTTGATTTAATTATCAAACCCTAATAACTTAATCAATTGTAGAATAACTAAACAATTAGATTATTTTATTTAATCATGAAAATATTAGTAATAATAAATATTTTTATATTTTATGTTTTTTATGAAAAGGGAAATATAAACAAAAGTTGGTTGAAATAGAATATTAAAAGGATAAAAATAAACAATTAAATAAAAAAAACTATGTCATAAAACATAAAAGAAAAATTAGAAACACTCAGCTGGGATTCAGTGTGGTGCGCTGATGGGGATCTATGGTGCGCTGCTACATCAGGAACGTTGGATCTAATCTGGCTGCGATCCACTGGTGCAGCATTGCAGGCGCATGGTGAACATGAGAGGGCCAGATGCGCTGGATCCATGATCAAATTACTTGAAAAATAAAATTGTAAATCCTGGGAATCGAACCCAAGTTCCTTCGCATGTTGCCAAAATGCCTTAGCCATCTGTGCTGGGTCCGTTATGTTGTTATTGTGTCACACGCACTAGGTGATATAGAAAACAAATTAACCAGGAATGAATTTAAAACAGGGACGCGCCCCAGGGCCTTCGTCTTCCCCATTGATTTCTTGAAGAAAACCAATACTTTTACCTACAGTTTTTTTTTATGACACTATAGACCGAATACAGTGGTGCCCTTTGTTAGGGCTAATTTCGCTTCCAAGAAGAAGCCCCAACTCGAAACTTCGAGAGACCTATCAATGGTGTTTCGTTGTTCATACCTTTAAACTCAAATCAAAGAGTCCAGAAACACTTTATAGGTCATCACGATCACGAATGTTAGTTCAAAACACGTTTATAATGCACATATGAGCAAGATGAAAGATTGAAACATATTTTGCAAACCGTAAACGCGAGGGCGATGATAGTTGCCGCCTTAGATGTCTGTGATGCGTGTGCTCACTTCAGAATATGCCGAGAGTCCTTTGGATCCCTGGAATGGTTCGATTTGTTCTCTCGACACCTCTGCTACATCCCTCTTATGCCACGGTTTTGTTGAATTTGAACGGAATCTCGCGTCACGATTTTTCTTTTTCTGCAAAAACACAACACAAAAGAAACTATACGAGATATACGAGATACAGTGGAATTGAAACTATACAAAATCCAGTGAAATTGTGTTGTGCTATTAGTCTGTATGGAGTATCATATAGGTTGAGGAATGTGTTTAAGAATCTGTAATGATGTTGTATTTGATTCGTTTTCAATTAAGAGGTGATAGTGGTTTAACACTGAATGCCATGGTACGACACAAAGGTTTGACTTTTTGTTTTTGTACGTGACTGGTTAGCCAAGAAGATGAAAAGGGTTTCTATAAGGGTTTTCTCCTCCTCCCCCTTTTTTTCGGTTTTTTGTTGTTGTTATATATAGAAAAAATTAGGTTAATGATAATGGACCTAGTATAAACTTGAGCCCAATGAGTCTTTATTGAATTTAAATGGACCCTGTCTTTATTATTTGCACCTATAAAGAAATAATACAAATAGCACAATAATGTAACAAAATGATTTACTAATTTTAATCCTAAGTTGAATTAAAATAAAATTAGTAAACCAAAAGGATTAGTAAATCGGAAACATTATTAAATCGTAAAAAACGACCCAAAAAAATGCGCACAGATGGACATGTAATGTATATTCTTATTTTCTAAATGAATGTTAATGCAAATGGTGCAAATGGTTGTGAAGCGATAAGCCAGATAAAAAGGAGGGCAAATTTTAGGGTATGACAGCTGCCCCTGTTCAATTATCTTAAACCTGAAGATGTAGAGTGGTTTGTATGCCAGTCGGTATCTGAAGGTGGAAGATGATTGAACACTAGAATACCAAGAAATTTGCCCTAGCTGAAGGAGGGACTTTTGTCGGAGATGGGCTTGTAGATGTCATCTGGTAGTTGTTGGAGTATTGATTGTTGCGAGGCTTCTGTTTTTAGTCTTTGAATGTTGAGGAACCGTCTGAGGTATCGACTCGAGTCTGAATCGGATTATTTAAGGAACCGTCACAGGTATCGACTTAAATTCGAAGCATATCATTAAGGAACCGTCAAAGGTATCGACTTAGATACGGCGGGGGTAATTAAGGAACCGTCAAAGGTATCGACTTAAATTTGAAGCATATTGTTGAGGCACCGTCAAAGGTATCGACTCAAATATGCAGATAGATTGTATAAGGAACCGTCAAAGGTGTCGACTTATATCTGAAGTGTGTCGTTAAGGAACCGTCAAAGGTGTCGACTTAACTCTTGATGTGGGTTGTTAAGGAACCGTCAAAGGTGTCGACTTAACTTTGAAGCATATCATTGAGGCACCGTCAAAGGTATCGACTCAGATATGTAGATAGATTGTATAAGGAACCGTCAAAGGTGTCGACTTATATCCGAAGTATGTCGTTAAGGAACCGTCAAAGGTGTCGACTTAACTCTTGATGTGGGTCGTTAAGGAACCGTCAAAGGTATCGACTTAACTCTGAAGCATATCATTGAGGCACCGTCAAAGGTATCGACTCAGATATATAGATAGATTGTATAAGGAACCGTCAAAGGTGTCGACTTATATCTGAAGGTAGATAATGTTTATTTTTTACTGCAATAGTAGCCTGAAAAAGGTAAAGTTAGTTTTCTTTATGCCATGTCATGATGCATGCAATGTGTTTGTGTGACGGGATTCTCAAAATAAATGAGGACCTCGTATGTTATGTATGCAATTGTCGCGTTGTTTTATGTATTATGTATGAACGTGTATGCAATTGTATGAATATGTTTATGACATGTGATATGTGAATATGATTCATGTTGTCTTGATTGAGAAAATAAATCTCTGTATCTTTGACGATGTTCAGCTGGGGATTTACGGTTTCTGCTTGGGGATGATCAGTAATTTGATGTACCCTGATTTAGAGATATAAATGGACCATGTTGAAGAAGAGCAACTTGTTGGAGAAATAATAGTGTCAAAGATGTAAACTCTGTTGGGGAGTCATGTCTTTGTCGGGACGAGCACCTTTGAAGATATCTTCTTAATGATTACTCTGAGGGGATATGATCTTCTGGCTCTGTGGGGAGATGTGGGTGTCTTGAAAGTTGCCCCCAGTATCATAGTAATTTACTACTCGATTTAGGACACGCTACTGAGTATTGATCGAAATGTTGAACTGGACTTGCATAGATTTGCCCCAGTTAACAGGAACTTTGGAAAGATTCGCCTCACGAGGTCTTTGTGAGATGTACACTATGGGCAATATGCCCCCAGTAATCATAGGCTCATGACAATGTCTCGCGTTGATTGGGGAGTAGCTTTAGATATGCTTGGATGCATGCCCCTGATTGTTCGACCATCCATGAGAGAGTCTCGGAATCTCGACTTGATTGCCTCAGGTTGATTGGGCAAAACACGTCATGCCCCTTGTATACGTAAGAGACATGGCTTCTTGGAGTAATTTTGTTTTGTCGGGATAACTTTCAGTCATTAGTTGTACTCTGTGCAAGTTCTTTCTGATGCTAGCATTTGCAATTATGTAGCAGGATATGTTTAATAATGTATTCATGGGATGCAATGCATACGTTTGTCTCGAGTTTTTGAAAAAACATTAAAACCAAAGATGTAGAAGTGTGATATTTGTAAAAACATGCTATTTGTAACAATGTGATATTTGTAAAAGAGAAATATCAACTCAGCATTTTAGGTAAACCTTAAGGAGTCGGGATACCTTTGTTATGACAGTATGCTTTCGAATTAACCATGCTTCAGTTAGGACTTTCAAGGGTTGTAACGTGGCTTGGTTCACAGTTTAAGAAACAAGGGATAATGGCTCAAAATTTAATTATACCCATCCCCTTCTTCGTGATGTTCTTCAGTCCTAAGCTCAGTTGATTCGTCTTATGCATTCAGATTCCAAGAGACTTTTGGATTTACACCTTTGGTAATGACGATGGTTCACGAGCAAAGAGAACTTTTGAGACGGCGGTTACTTCCTTCTTTTAGTAGTCACAGCATTGTGTTGTTCAGGAATTTATTGACTTCTCTTTTTTCGTCTTTTTGATATCCCTAACTTTTGCCTGAACTGTTTATTTTGAGTTTACAGTCAGCGGGATGCCTTGATTTTTGCCTAAGTCATCTTTTTGATTTTTGACTTAGCAGGCTTTTCTTTGTATATATGTTTTTTCATCATTTTTCTTTTTGAAAGATACTAACTGCCTTGTTTGATGATTGATGAACCGTCATTGTCTTTTGGTTGACATCTCCAACACTTCTTTGATGTGTGCGGATGAACGCTTGTGATTGAAACCTTTGTTGAAAGGTGTACTAAATGATTCTCTTAAAATAGAATGCACAGCCAAATTAACTGAGAACTACCCTGCCCCAGGTTATAATCAAAGGTTTTGAATTTTCAAGAAATAAAACTCCTACGCCTTAGGCTCAAAGGGGTTGACGAGGGATTAGCATCCTTATATCTCCACTGTTTAGGAATTGAAACAATGCCTGTACATCGTCAGCATAGTCCGTTCAAAAGCATATTGTATGAAGTTGCGGTATCGTTTTCGTCATTCTCCCTCAAAAGGTATACAACCTTAGCAGGAGTTGAATATCACAAAATATATGCAAAGTAAAGACATAATTTAAAATGAGTGATAACGAAATAATTAATTCAAGACAAACATATGCAATGCACTGATGATAATTATTAAAATATATAATGTCTATCATAATTCGAATGTTTAAACAAACAGAGAAGAAACATGCAAATGAAAGTAGATCTAATGATCCAAAAGTTCGTTCGTCGAGATGTCAATCAATCTTGTCATGACTAGGCATAGGAGCGGTGATCACCACAGGGGTTTCAAGAGGGTTGGATTTGATTTCTCCGTCATTGATCAGATCTTGTATCTTATTCTTTAATGTCCAGCAATCGTTTATGTAATGTCCAAGACTGTTGGAATGGCACGCGCACCTCGCATTGGGTTTATAGTAGGTGTTAGAATTCTTAGGAGCATCCCTCAGAATAATCAATCTGATTTTCAACAGATGTTGTAATGCTTGAGCCAACGATATATTGATCTTGGTGAATTGACGCTTAGGTGCATCTGGCTTGCGTTGTTGTTGTGGAACTGGTGTAGGACATCAGAACGAGTTATTCATGAAACCATATCTGAAGAGGAATGCCAGAACGGGTCGTACATTAGACCATATCTAGAAGTAGGAAATCAGAACGAGTTATTCATTAAACCATATCTGAAGAGAACATCAGAACGAGCCATACACTAGACCATATCTGATGGAGGGTGTCAGAACGAATCGTACATTAGACCATATCTGATAGAGAATACCGGAACGGGTCGTACATTAGACCATATCTGGAAGTTGGAAATCAGAACGAGTTATTCATTAAACCATATCTGAAGAGAACATCAGAACGAGCCATACATTAGACCATGTCTGATGAAGGGTGTCAGAACGAGTCGAACATTAGACCATATCTGATAGAGAATACCGGAACGGGTCGTACATTAGACCATATCTGATAGAGAATGCTTGCTTGTTAGAGTCGATGAGTTATTCGACGAAGTTTTGGAATGTAAAAGGGCTTGTCAGAATGAATCTCCAGCTCGATTATATTTGAGACGAATGATTGTCGAGGCGGAACCTGAAAACAAAGTTAGAAATATGGAATGTCATGAATGCAAATGAAATGTTTTCAAGGATCTTTAAGGAATTTAGTTAGCAGCATTGGAGAGTGATTCGGTCGCATATTTGTTTGAAGAATTACGACTTTTGTCTTTGAACATCCTTCTTTGAGAATCAAGCTCACCATATCGAGTGGGTCATCGCCTCTGATTCAGGATACATGGCTAGAGGAAAATAAATCCTCTTGCCCCTTTGATGGGTACGGTGTCTTTGAATTGGAAGGTACGTGGCCAAAGGAAAGTAAATCTTCTTGCCCCTAGTTAGGAATTCCGTCCTTGATAAGAGATTGTGCACTTTGAATCCCTAAGATCCTTGAAAGGGTTAGTTTACAGGTGATGTTATGATGTTATGATGTCATGCAGATGCAATGCATTAAGTAAGGCATAAGGTCATAAGGACGAGACGTCCTACAGGAAAACCCTGCGAGGAAATAAAAGGTTAGAGCATAAGGTAACGAGGACGAGATGTCCTACAAGCAAATCTTGCAAGGAAATAGAAAGGTAGAGCATATGGTAATAAGGACGAAATGTCCTACAAGCAAATCCTGCAAGGAAACCAAAAGGTTAGATAACAAGCAAGTCACACAAGAGTCCTTAAGTTTAAAGGCTTGCATGAAGTATGACCAGGTGACTACCCTTCCCCCAAAGGTACTTCTAGGGATAAGGATGATATCAGCAACGGGTTCTACCAGGTGACCCAGAATTGTCAGCCCTTCTAAAGCATCCTCGAACATGGTACATGCATACCACGCAATGATACTTTGAGAAAGAACCTATCTGAGTTGTAGTATCGGGTAGCGACTATGCCCTTAACATGCATCAAGAGTAGTCCTCCCACTACATTCCTAAAGGCCAAGATGGGTTGAAGGTGACTAAAGGTCCCTGAGCTCCGACGCACCCAAAGATACATGCGTAAACCTCTCTCATGCAAAAGAGGTACACAATAACCAATGGAGGCCTAACTCAAGCGCGAACTTCATTTTGACCAATCCCAAGCATGCACAAGGGAGGTCTCCATGACTATGCCGCTCCTATCTTAAGGTGCACTCGAATCCGGGTATAGGATTTATCTTCCATTCAATACCCAAAACAATCTTGGAAAATAAAGCAAACAAACAAACAATAAAGTGATCCTAAACTCTAAGGTAACCCCTCTTTTATTCGAAAGCATCCCCAGCAGAGTCGCCAGTTCTGTAACACGGTGAACTGACTTTTTAATAATCGGAATGTCGCGGTTAAGCATGAGTCGCCACCGACTTTTATTTTATCCAAACTAAATCAGAAAGGCAAAAAGAAACAGAAAAAAACCTTTTAAAGAAATCTGAGTTCGGGGGGTAATTTATGCAAAGGGAAGGTGTAAGGCACCCTTTGCATCCATGGTTTTCCATGGGCTCTTAATTGCTTTGCTTGCTCGTTTGTCTTTAGAAAAAGTAGATGAAAGAAAAAAAGTGGACTTTAGCTCGTAAATGAGCGTAGCCAGTTTTTGAAGAATTGTGAGAAAGAATATGAAAATTGAGCACTGCAAGGCAATTAGGGGCAATTACCTTAAACTCAGATAATAGGTCTCTTTTTAGCCTTTCAGAATGAAAGGGTCAATCCTTGCCATAAGAGGGCAGGAAGCCTTTCGTTTGGAGGTTGAAGGGTCATCGAATTATCGTTCGCCCAAAGACTGACCCATGCTATAGAGAGGCAGGTAGTCTAAGAGGAAAGATCAGAATAGCCTTTGTTTGTAGGCAACCAGAAGATACCTCAGCCTTTTCCGTAGGCAACTTCCGAGGGTCGAGGTCATGTTAGTGTATCGAAGGCAGCATCATTAGGGACCATGACCTTTAATCGAGGCAACATGGCTGAGGTATCCTCATATTCGAGGGACTGACTATTCTGCAAAAAACACAAGGCAACAGGCAACAAGGCAACAGGCAACAGGCAACAGAGAGGTTTACCCAAAAGTGTGCGTGTGTGCAACAATCACGTGGTTAATTCAATATATTATCTTGTAAATTAGTGATTCTAGGTTAATTACAATCTTGCACTCCCTAAATTACTAACCACGCAGTAAAATAATATAACAGTTTTAAGTGCCTTTAAGGCCACACAATACAACCAGGGAACAGTTACATAATAATATGGGGAAGGGAACAATGAAACCAGCGGATCCCTTAATAGGGTTTGACATAAGTAATAATAAAGCATAAAATATTAAAGTTAGGGTTTAGGGTTACCCTCGCTCGTAGCCTTGGCGACTTGACAAATCCTTTGATTAATGAAGGTTGATGGGCAGAGGTTTGCCTTGAGCATGAAGCATTGACCCTGACCATTAAAGAGTTGACAAAAGAAAAAGAAAGCATTGAGTGTATGACTAATTCATTAACATATGAAGTAAAACTTAATTGAACCTACAATGCAAATGTAATAATTAATAAAAATTAAATTTAAGAAAAAAAAGAGTCGGAACTTAGCTTTTTGATTGGCATGGCGCGTAATCGGAAGATTTTCGATTAACCCTGAAAAGGCACAGAAAAGAAACATTTTTAGTGTAGGGCCAATTCTCGCAAACCCTGATTAGGGCATAAGTTAGCCATGGTTAATAAAATCGAACCAATTAATTATTGGTTTTCCAACCTAATTAATTAAATCGGCAAAATATATTTTTTGATTTAATTATCAAACCCTAATAACTTAATCAATTGTAGAATAACTAAACAATTAGATTATTTTATTTAATCATGAAAATATTAGTAATAATAAATATTTTTATATTTTATGTTTTTTATGAAAAGGGAAATATAAACAAAAGTTGGTTGAAATAGAATATTAAAAGGATAAAAATAAACAATTAAATAAAAAAAACTATGTCATAAAACATAAAAGAAAAATTAGAAACACTCAGCTGGGATTCAGTGTGGTGCGCTGATGGGGATCTATGGTGCGCTGCTACATCAGGAACGTTGGATCTAATCTGGCTGCGATCCACTGGTGCAGCATTGCAGGCGCATGGTGAACATGAGAGGGCCAGATGCGCTGGATCCATGATCAAATTACTTGAAAAATAAAATTGTAAATCCTGGGAATCGAACCCAAGTTCCTTCGCATGTTGCCAAAATGCCTTAGCCATCTGTGCTGGGTCCGTTATGTTGTTATTGTGTCACACGCACTAGGTGATATAGAAAACAAATTAACCAGGAATGAATTTAAAACAGGGACGCGCCCCAGGGCCTTCGTCTTCCCCATTGATTTCTTGAAGAAAACCAATACTTTTACCTACAGTTTTTTTTTTATGACACTATAGACCGAATACAGTGGTGCCCTTTGTTAGGGCTAATTTCGCTTCCAAGAAGAAGCCCCAACTCGAAACTTCGAGAGACCTATCAATGGTGTTTCGTTGTTCATACCTTTAAACTCAAATCAAAGAGTCCAGAAACACTTTATAGGTCATCACGATCACGAATGTTAGTTCAAAACACGTTTATAATGCACATATGAGCAAGATGAAAGATTGAAACATATTTTGCAAACCGTAAACGCGAGGGCGATGATAGTTGCCGCCTTAGATGTCTGTGATGCGTGTGCTCACTTCAGAATATGCCGAGAGTCCTTTGGATCCCTGGAATGGTTCGATTTGTTCTCTCGACACCTCTGCTACATCCCTCTTATGCCACGGTTTTGTTGAATTTGAACGGAATCTCGCGTCACGATTTTTCTTTTTCTGCAAAAACACAACACAAAAGAAACTATACGAGATATACGAGATACAGTGGAATTGAAACTATACAAAATCCAGTGAAATTGTGTTGTGCTATTAGTCTGTATGGAGTATCATATAGGTTGAGGAATGTGTTTAAGAATCTGTAATGATGTTGTATTTGATTCGTTTTCAGTTAAGAGGTGATAGTGGTTTAACACTGAATGCCATGGTACGACACAAAGGTTTGACTTTTTGTTTTTGTACGTGACTGGTTAGCCAAGAAGATGAAAAGGGTTTCTATAAGGGTTTTCTCCTCCTCCCCCTTTTTTTCGGTTTTTTGTTGTTGTTATATATAGAAAAATTAGGTTAATGATAATGGACCTAGTATAAACTTGAGCCCAATGAGTCTTTATTGAATTTAAATGGACCCTGTCTTTATTATTTGCACCTATAAAGAAATAATACAAATAGCACAATAATGTAACAAAATGATTTACTAATTTTAATCCTAAGTTGAATTAAAATAAAATTAGTAAACCAAAAGGATTAGTAAATCGGAAACATTATTAAATCGTAAAAAACGACCCAAAAAAATGCGCACAGATGGACATGTAATGTATATTCTTATTTTCTAAATGAATGTTAATGCAAATGGTGCAAATGGTTGTGAAGCGATAAGCCAGATAAAAAGGAGGGCAAATTTTAGGGTATGACATGTATGATATGCAATTAAGTTATTATTTTTCAAGGAAACACCATAATTACGTTATGAAACATCAAACTTTTATTAATTAAGGGAAAACGCCGTTTTTTACACACTTTGAAAATGGAAATACAGAGAAACTGAGAGAAAGGACTCTAAAACTTTGATGATGAGCCGACTTCACGTTCTAACATCTTCTTCTGTTTCTTGAGCTGAGCGTTCTCTGACGTGAGCTGATCGATGATCCAGGAAGCAGGAGGGATATGATGAGAAAGTGACGATTGTGTCACTTGTCGATCGAGTACTTCAAGTAACTCATCCTTCCTTCTTAGGATGTTTTGAATCTCAACATTTTCCATGTTGACAATTCGATACTTGTTCCTCCAGGCATTCCTTTCTTGGCATACCTTGTTTAATGCCGCTTGCAGTTTTTTCAACATCGGTGGAGAAAAGGTAAATTGGTTCCCTTAGGGGAATAGGTTCTTGATGTTGATATGGCATCCTGAGCTTGAATGCTCTGACGCGTACCCATTGAAGGTAGGGATCCAGGGAGATGCAAAGATGTTTTCCTAACAATCTTCTCCCTTTGCTGTGAACAAGACGCCAGGCTTGAACAATTTCCTCCTTCAGCATATTGCCATGATCGTCGATGTTCTTGAAGAACAGACCCTCCAATTGGATGTTACTTGGTATATTTTTCATGGGATAGCCGTATTGATGACGGGCTAAAGCTGGATTGTAACTGATTCCTCCCTTAGTTCCAATAAGGGGTATGTTGGGAAAATTCCCACAACTGAAGATGATCTTGGTTTCGTCGTTGTCAGGACTACACCAATCAATGTCTGTATGAGTGAGAGACATGATTTTCTGCGACCAGTAAAGGCCATCCCTCATGTTCCAGAAAGTGCTAGACTTTGGCAGGTGTGAAACGAACCATTCGTATAACAGCGGTACGCAGCATGTGATTAATCCTCCTCGCTGCAGGTTTCTTGAATGCACAGAGTGATAAGCATCCGCAAGCAAGGTTGGAACTGGATTTCCAATTAAGAAGATCTTAATTGCGTTGATGTCGACGAAATCGTTAATGTTAGGGAACAAAAACAATCCGTAGATAAGCAAAGCCAAGACTTCCTCAAAAGCGCTCATATCTTGGATGCTGACGAAGTACCGAGCTTGATCAAACAGGAATTTGGAGGGCAATCCTTGAATTCCTCCTCTACTCACCATATGAGTTCTGATGTCGACTACGTTCAAAGGAGTAGTTGCAGCAATGATAATGTCGTCAGGATTCTTTTCCAAACCGGAGTACGGATCTTGCGCGTACACGGGTATTCCAATCAGACGAGAGTACTCCTCTAACGTAGGCATGAGCTGATAATCTGGAATGGTGAAGCAGTGATACTTTGGATCGTAAAACTGTACCAAGGTGGGAAGGATCCCAACCACAATGTTGGTATTGAGCAAAGGCAGAAGTTTTCCATACTTCTCCTTGAAAGCCTGGGGGTTGACCACCAGTTTTCCGAGCTTTCCCAGTTCCTCGACATGGGGAATCTTGAAGGTGTATTTCCTAGCTCTCTTTCTTCCATAATCCATAGTATAGATCCTTAAGTCCTTTCTTCGTTTCTCTCTTTCTATGAAGTTCAAAACGTTCGTTATTTAGTTTCCTTGAAAAACGACTCGAAAAAGACTCTTTTTGTTTTTAGTTATTTATTAATGAATGATGCATGAATGCATGAATGCACACACAAGAGTTTTAAACAAACATGGCGTTGAAGGGTATAGTGGTCATGAAGTCCAAACGCAATCCCCGCCCCAATGGTAAACTAAGGTTAAGGATTTTTGTACCTGTAGAACGGGTTCTAGGGGTCTCAGAGTTTTTGCTCAACCTTAAAGATACGTTGATTGGTATCTATAAGAGATTTTTCTCTGAGTGTAGTATCTGCGTGACAATCACTTCCGTAATCACCGCTCTACGTCCTAAAAAAGGCTTTAAGTGGGGTTAATGTGTTTCTAGGTCCTCCTGGTACAAATCAGTCTCGGAATGCAGTGGCGCAGTTAATCACAACCAGCCAGGCAAATCCCAAGAGTAGACTTGGAAACCATGATTAGAGGGCCTTCACCGGGAAGACATCCTCCATCCTATCTTATGTTGCACTCAAATCCGGGTATAGGATTTCTCACCACAAGGGGGAATCAAGCCCTTTCCCGATACAGAATAAACAAAATAAACAAATATATATGCAACAATCATATGAAATGACACAGAGGTTAGGCAGGACCTCTCTTGTTTGAGGGGGAATTTGGCATCCCTAAGTCCTCATTGGGGCTGGACCAGCAACAGGTCAACCATTGGTTTGGATGAAAAACCAAGGTTTTTAACACTTATATCCCCAGCAGAGTCGCCATTTTTACTGTGGTGTCGTTTTCTTTACCTCCCCGTTTCACTTGGGAGGACGGCACGCTAAACCCTTCACGCGAAATTTGGAAGGAGAATGCGCCCGTGGTGGGATGAATTTTATTTCAGTTCTTCCTACGATATCACACGAACTTTCTTATTTGTCCTACGAGTAGGAAAGGGAAAAAAAGATCTCAACTAAACCCTAGGAGTTTGCTAAGTGTGGGGATTTCACCTAGACTAGAAATTCTGGAGTCCGGGGGGTCGGTTATACATAGGGAAGTGTTTAAACACCCTACATATCTGTAGTACTCTACAGGAACCTTCTCTGTGTCATTATGATTGTGTTTGCTGCTAATGAATGGGAAAGTTTCTCCTTTGTGTTAGGAGAAGGAATTGATTTGATTTGAAAAGACAGACAGATAGACAGACTGACTATTTTTGGTATTTTATTAGCTCGCTGAGATTCCTTGTGAACCTCATGCCTACATATCCCTAGTGGAAGTAAGAGCTTAATGTAGTTCGGGGAACTAACTAGGGAAATTAAATGTTTTTGGTGCCTTGCTTGAAGCTCAAGGTTGAAGCTTGGAATTAAATCTCTGTTTACAGTAAAGAGACATGAAATCATCTTTACAGAGAGGTATTTGTACTATTCTACCACAAACATTTAAAAGTGACAGAATAAGCTAAAAAAAATGATGTTTCATTAAGAGGGGAGTCTACTTGGTTGATCAAGTATGACAGCCATCGTGCCTCTAAAATGAAAGAAAGATGCTCATCCAAATTAGGGAAAGTGTACAAGTCTGGGGATGTGCCAGAGCATGTCTTTCAGAGTCCTAAATGGGAGACTTTGAATGAAATTGAAATTGAAATGTTTGTTTGTTTGAATGTGGTAGAGTAGTAAAAATATCTCTCTATAGAGATAAGCTATGTCTATCTACTGTATAAAAGATTTGAATTTAGCTGGCTTGTATGAGGCCCAAGCTTGAGGCTTTTTGATTGATTTTATTAATTATTATTGACTCTGGGAGATGACTCCACCGGGGATTAATTACAGGGTATTTTTGTGTTCTGTACAAAGCCCAGAATTGAGGCTGACTCTACTTAGGGAGACTCTATTTGTGTGCCTTGTACAAAGCCCAAGGTTGTGGCTGACTGTTGAGGATAAATGAATGACTCTATTTTATGTGCCTTGTACAAAGCCCAAGGTTGTGGCTAACTTTAGCTAGGGAAAACATTATTTTCTGCCTTGTACAAAGCCCAAGGTTGTGGCAGACTCTTAAATGAATTAAGTATGGATGACTCTATGGGGAAAGATCCTAAGTGTTAGGAATCTTTGACACATGAAAATATGGTTTATCTGCCTTGTACAAAGCCCAAGGTTGTGGCTACTGGATGGTGAAGAACTCACTGGGGAGACTCTATTATCTGCCTTGTACAATGCCCAAGGTTGAGGCTGACTCTTGACAGGGGAGTTTTATTGTTTGGGTGCCTTGTATGAAGCCCAAGGTTGAGGCTAACTATTTTTGTTGGTTTTGACTCTACTGAGGAGATTTTATTTATTAAAAGACTGTTTTTCTTAGGAAGCTAACCCTTTCCAGGGATTTTGACTCAGCTGGAGAATTTGTCTGTTAAAAGACTGACTTTATCATGTTTTTTTTTGGAGGCTGACCCTTTCCAGGGGTTTTGACTCTTTTGGGGAAATTATCTCCTAAGAGAAATGAATCTTTATTTTTTTTGACATTGGAGGCTAACCCTTTCCAGGGGTTTTATTGAAATGATGGATTGATTTTAATTGACTTTGGAGGCTAACCCTTTCCAGGGGTTTTTATTGAAAATGATAGAATGTGTGGAAGCTAACCCTTTCCAGGGATTTTGTTGAAATGGAGGTTGATTTTAATTGACTTTGGAGGCTAACCCTTTCCAGGGGTTTTTTATGTTAAAATGAATGGCAGAAAGATTATCTAATGGAGACTTCTTGTTTAAAGCCCAAGATGAAGGCTGACTCAATGCTGAGGATGTCCCAAAACATGGATCCTAGACTCTGCTAAGGAAGATTGATGAAGATAAGGGTGACAGAGACTGTCCATGTCTCTCATTCCAAAAATGTACTCAATGTAGAATTGAGACAAACTTAGCTTGTTTAAAGTCTGGTTTAAATTGGAAGAAACTCACCAGGGTAGGCTAAAAGGTGACTAAAGACCTGTTCCTATGTTTATAAGAAACCTGATGGGTCCTTGTATACAAGCTCAAGAGGAAGCTGGAAATGCTTTTAAGAAGCCTGTGGGTCCTTGTACAAAGCCCAAGAGGAGGCTAATCGAGGGTCCTTGTTATAGCACAAGAGAAAGCTATGTGGTTTTGAACTTATTTTGGCTCTAAGCAAATGGGTAAGAGGTTTCACCGGGAATAATTCCTCTTTGGGTGGATGTGTCCTATATTTTTGGATTCTAAGGTTTTTGCCAAGATGTTTCACCGGGAATAATTCATCTTGGGGGTTTGAACTACAGATCTCTAATTAGGAAAGAGCCTTCACCGGGAAGACATTCTCAATCCTAGGTCATATTCCTATAATATATATATATATAGTTTAACTGTCCTAAGGTTTATACTCAAACGTAGTTCTAAACTAATATATATGCACAGTTTATATTTGACAGTAATTTAAATAAAGACTGTAAATTGAAAGCTTGTAAAGCCTAACCTGGATGGAGTGGAGGCCATTGAAGAAGTATGTACAGAGCCTCAACAATACAGTTTTGAAAACAAGCTAAGAAGAGAAGGTGTTTGGGACTTACACTCTATTAGAGGCCCAGTACTTTACAGTACTGGTGTAAAAGCAATTTGAAAATGATTTGGAATGATACAAGGTTTTGTTGTTTGAAAACCTTAATCATTTGATTTAATCAGAGATTGAAAACAGTTTTGAGAATTGACAAAAGTCAACTTAATTAAAGTAAAAATAAAGATTTTTTACTTAATTAAGACCTAAACAATTAGGGTTTTATCATAAACTTTATTTACAAAATGATTTAGGTTAAAACAAAGTGAAAATATGTATTAAAGTATTTAAGAAAACACCTAAAACATACTATTTTAAACCTAATAAAAATACATGAAATAAATAATATTTTTATGATTTTTTTGATTATTCACAAAATAGATATGTTAAATAAAAAGTGTGTGAAAAATGAAGTGAAAATGATTTAATTTGATAAGTGAATTAATTATGTGAAGTTGTGAAGAAAATAAAAAAGGAAAAGTGATAAAAAATAATATCTTGGCCTCACCATGGTTTGAACCCACGCCCTTGAAGCCAACAATCAAAACACACACCAACCAGCCAACGCGTGCATGGTGTTATAGAGGGCATTTCATTGCAATATGTGTGTTGTCTAGTGCATAGAGTGGAAAAAAGAAAATAAAATCAAAAGGTCTGAGGCGAGGGGGATTCGAACCCCAGACCTTGGGCATGAGGAGACTAAGAGCGCATGTGTGGCCACTAGGGCAAGTTATTCATTCGTTAAGGAAACGCCTATCATTAAAAATAAAACAAACTTCGCTCAGAGATTTGAAAAATGGCGCCACCCTCCATCTTCATCTTCAACCTCAAGCTCCATCAATTCAAATTTCTGAACTCTCTCAACTCTCAACCATTTGCAATGATGTAAACATGAAACTTGCTCTAAATTCACTCACGATTCTAAATATGTAACTAACATGAATTAATATTAACTACATCTAACTAATTTACCAGAAATCGTGAAGAACCCTAAAATTTCAAAATCAAATTAAATGACTATACTGAAAGATAAATGGATGATGATAGAGGGTTTTCAATCCTCTGATGATGCTGAACAAGATAGAATCGAGCTATTTCACAAAGAGTACTTAAATTAGAGAAGTGAGGTTCAGAAACTTACCTCTGAAAATGGAGGTCGTGAGGATGATAGAGACCACCTGGGCTTGAATGAATGATCTCAATAGCTTCCCTGAGACTCAATGATGCTAACTGGATGCTTATTGTAGCCTGAATCCTTCTGAATTGTTCTATGGACCTCCCTCGATTTGAGCTTCAAGTGGACATGGAGGTTGTCGAATCCTGAGTTACAGGTGAGCTGCAGCCATCTGGTTAGCTTCACTATGACCTGAGGAGTGTGCCTGGATAATTGGCTTGGCTCGGAACCTCCTGAATTACTCCATGGACCTCCAACTGCAAATGCTCCAAAGTGAGAGCAACAATGGTGTTCCTCCACTTACAGAAGTGATCCAGGTGCTTGGATCACCTCAAATGACCTCCCTTGAGATGTTAGAATGTTCACTTCCCAAAGATGAGCTCTGGTTTGAAGAAATCGATTCTTCTTGCCAAAGAACTTTGAAAAACAATGAACATGAGAAGAGAAAGAGAAAGCAAGGAATATGGTTGCTTTGGTGTGTTTTTTGAATGAGAATGAGGCCTCTATTTATAGGCAATTGGTTCAGTACTGAGTGAGAGTGTGAGCTTGCTTAATGAAGCAAGTTTGGTTTCTTAGCCATGAAGAAATTTCAAAGAATATCCAAGTGTGATCATTGCATTTTCGAGCCAGCTCCCCCATCCCTTGATTCTATCTGATCTTAGGGGACATTTCAGATGCAAAGTGAGCTCTAATTGGCTGGTGAGAAGATTCCTTGGGTGATTCATCAATTTGCCATAAATTCACAAATGTAATCATTACATAATCACATGTTCTTGTTTTAGGAATCTTCCTCAATTATCATGGCATGGTGAAAATGAATGCATGGCATGGTTTCAGATGTGTTATGGGTCGTGTAGCATCCATTCATGAAGCAAAAATGCACAAAATTGCAAAGTTCCAATTTGCACATGACCTATAATTTTACTTCATGAGGCCAACTTTGAACAAGCATAACTCCTAGCTCAAATTGAATTTGGAGAAGGTTGAACACAATTTGGAAAGCCCTAAACATCTACTTTAAATCATTAGTTTATGTCTTCTTCAGAATCATTTGGGAAATTTGTGAAAAATGAGCCCAAAGTTGGATGAAAACTAGGTTAAAACACTTAGAAAAATTTCTAAGTGTTTATGACCTAAACTTCAAAATTTCCAAAACTTCATAAATGGTTGATCTTTTGAAAAAAGTTCCTTTGTAAGATGTTGTTTTATTTTGCAAGATCTACAACTTTCATGTTGGAAGTTTTTTGAGTTGTGTAGGTGAAATTTTGAGTTCTCACCATGCCCTCAAAAACCCTAATTCCCGACTTTTTGCTCCTTGATGAATTTCTTTGAATTTCTTTGGTCAAATGACTTTGACATCCATATATTGATGATATTGATCTTTGAAAGTCATTTTTTTGACCAAAAACCTAAAAAGTCAATGATGATCCTTCACAGTTGACTTTTCCCGAACAAAGTGAATTTCTGGGCTTTTGTGTAGAAACAAGATCTTCTCCTCAAATGAATGATGTAAATGGATTATATTGAGTTAGTAGAGATTTTTGAATCATGTCTTGAGTTTTGGATTCATGCCCCTGATTAAAAGTCCACTATCTTGGTGAATTAGGTCAAAACCCTAATTTGTCGACCATGTGAAAATAATGACTGTAGACTTTGAATTGAAGTGTGATGTCCAGTGGATCTTGTAATATGAGATATTTGAAGATGATTGATGTCTTTGAATGATCCCCTGAGGTTTTTTAGGGTTTCCCAAATGTGATCCCTGATTTCAGTCCTTGATAGGCTCAAAAACCCTACTCTGGTGACCTGAGTAAACCTGTACTCAGATGACTGGATGTCTAATCAATCATAGATGAGAAAAATGAAGTCCTTGAGCCCCATGATTGTATTAGGGACTAATCCTTGTATTGATTGATCCTTTGCCTGAGCTTTCTTGTCTTTGAGCATCCTCGATTAGATACCAGATGGAGAAGTAACTGCTCTGGGAACTTGTCTTGACCTGATGAAAAATCCTGAAGACATGCCATCTCAGGGGGGTCAAAAATTAGGGTATGACACACGCATGCGCATCATACTCCCTCATTTAATTTCCACATCTGATCAGTATCCTTTTATTTCTTATTTTTATTTTAATTTCTTTGTCAAATTAATTAAAAATAGTTTTAAAAATCCAAAAAATACACAAAAAATATTTTTAGACTTCTAAAATAATATATTATTTTCTGAAATAAAAATATTTTATTTTTCTTCAAAATTTCAATATTTTGCATAATTAATTAGTATATATTTATATATTTGCTTTTTTATTATTCTAACCAATCAAAAAATCATAAAAAAAAATTGTTCTTTATGTTAAATATTGTTTACATATTATAAACTAATTTTGTACATATTTTGAATAATTTTCTCTCTAAGTTTTAATTATTTGTATAATTTTTGCATAATTATGTTTTAATTAGCTTAATCAATTTCAAATCAATTCCAAAAATTCCAAAAAAATTAGTTTTGTTTTAAAATTAATTAACAAATATTTTGTACATATTTTAAACTTAATTTCTAGGTTTAAATCTATTTTCATCTTTTTTCTTCATTTTAATTTAATTAATCATGCATTAATTATAATTAAAATCAATCATAAAAAATCCAAAAACATGCCTTTTATTTTTCTTGCAATTTTAAATTCCTAGATAAATGTATAGGACGTCAAATTCATGTAAATAGGCTAGTTTACATTTCCTGCACAGTCGATGTAATAGCGTAGATTTACTTTCCGCACTTTACATTTCCGCATTTAATTTCCTGCATATATAAACTGCGTGTATGTCAAAGATAAAATTGAACCGTTAGATCACTAACTTCAAAGATAAAATATCTGAATACAATCACAATCACACTTGCACCTTTTAAGGTAATCCCTTCTCATTCTTTTCAAAATCAAAGTCAAAATTCTACTATTTTGAGTACAAAATCGAACCTTGCGTTTGTATCCGGTGAAAGGATAGAATTTTAAAGGAAATAAGGATAAAGACCTTACAACTCAGGGTAGACCTCCTAGTTTGCTTGCTCAAAATCAAAACAAACAAAATTCTCATACACTGTTGTTTTTCAAAACAAAACTTTCCAAAAAGACAATACTTTGTATACATCCATACACGGATTATTACAAAGTTAACGTTCTTTTCAAAACATCTTTCGAAAGATAAACAAACATTTTGTATACATCCACACACGGATCATTACAAAATTCAATTTACAAAAGTATTTGGAACCACATATGAGCAATTTCAGAGCAATTGAAAAGTCATCGAAAAACAAGTGAGCTAAGCAAACTTAAGAGCCCATGGATAACCATGGATACAAAGGGTGCTAACACCTTCCCTTTGTATAACCTACCCCCTTACCCAGAATTTCTTAAAGGTCTTTTTTCTGTGTCTTTTATAAACCTTTCATTAATTGGATAAAATAAAAGGTCGGTGGCGACTCTGTGAATTTTCAAAATGCGAAAGCATTAAGCGATAAAAAAGAGTCAGTTCACGTATCTCTACAGAACAGAGCTATGGCCCGGTTGTCATACCCCAAATTTGTCCTACCCTTTAACTTTAATCTGGCTTAGGCTTCGCATTCACGTACATACATCACTCAGGTCATAATCCATACCCATGGATTCATATCATAGGTGTTATTCAAGGGCCAGCAAGAAAAAGCTCCGTTGCAAAGAAGCATGATCAGAGAATGAGAAAACTGAGGTATAATCATGTGGCTCTATGTTCATTGAAGTCCTCCTGGATTGGAGTGTCTCTCTGCTTCAAGTCAGGGCATTGATTAGAGGGTACAAACTTGCAAATCATCTGGTTCTTTAAATCAGGGTTTCTTTGACTAAAGTCAACCAGTTGACTTTCTGGTCAACATTTAATCAGAAGTGGCTTCTATGTGTGGAAAACTTCTCATGCTGACTGTGTGGATGTGTTTGTTTGACTGGATGTGAGTGGAAGAGATTTAATCGGGAATTTCATCAATAGTCGGAAAAATCGGAACAGTTGACTTTTGGGTCAAAATCGGAAGAAATATTCAAATATTGACTTTTGGTGGAAAATCGGTCAAGAAGAGTAGAGGAATGACTAAAATCGGGAGTTTGACAAAAATAGAAAAATAACAAAAAAGGAAGGTTTTCATACTTATAAATTTTTTTTTTGGCTCTTTAAATCTTGATGAGCAGTCCACTTCAGCCCTGATTTACACGTGTCAAAAGGCCTCATTTGAGAAAAATTCCAACATAAAAAATGTTCAGATCATGGAATGCTACAATTCTCTAGTTGGAGGTTTCTTCATTTGAAGCTTGTATGGAGAGATAAAATGATTTGAAGTTGCTGAAAACTCATTTGATCTAGGCCACAGCTCAAGTCACAAACCAAGTCATGACTAGGCATTTCATCAAACATGTGGCATGCCAAATCTCAAGTTGATTTTAGAGATATACAAGTGTGCTATGAATGCAAACTTGGTATGCATCTCTTCTCTTCCATGCCCTATAAACAATGAAACAAGAATTGAGTACACTGGGTGGGCATTGAATCAATGGTGGATGCTCAAAGTCATGCCCTCACACTGACCAGAATGCAGCATCAGGCAGGCCAAGATCCAGGTCACGCGCAAGGCATTTCTACAAACACATGGTGGGCTGTATTCAAGTCTAATTTTCTCCCTCCACAAGTCTTTATTTTAAACAAGCTTGATCTTAAAACATTCTTTGCCATGCCCTCTATCCAATGAGATCAAGATCATTAATTTTGGACAAGTATGGAATAAGAAAGAGGACTCTAAAGTCATGTCTTGATCAGAATTACATCCATGCCATACACGTGAAGCCAAACCATGCCATGCACGCGCAGGTCATGCACTAGCTATACCATCACGTTCCAGACCATTTTGCGAGAGTTACAAACACCATCTCTTGACTTTCCCAACATCAAACCTCTTCTACTCCATGTACACTTTGTTTTAAGCCCAAGATTGGAATTAGTGGTGAACCATAGATGAAGATATAAACAATTGAAGTAGGCACCATGGTCATGACAAGTGAGTTAGAGGATCAAGCCCAAGACTGTCAGTGCACATGTAAGGCTCACCAATGTGTTACTATAAGAATCCATACATTCGTTACACACAAAAAAAGCACATGGAGAGGTTACTACAAAAGAGAGACTTGTTCACTAAGTGTAAGAGAGCTACACTACACAACACCCACACCATAATTACCATGAACACTCATAATATATAAGCAAGACATTCACATTTTTTTCACTCTCACACACTTCATTCTTGAAACTCTCTCCTCTCTCTCAATTCTCTCTCTCTCTCTCTCAAAAAGTTTGTTACAAACCTCTAACAAACTCCATAACCGAACCACCACTCTTCATACTCCATGGTGCTCCATCACCACCTTCACCAACCTCTTCCCTCATCAACCTTCAATACTCTTCATGGAACCTCATCCCTCCCATTGATCATCTCCATTCGCAGCAACACCATGGCAACATAGTCCTCCAATCTTCATTGCCAATCATCAGTAACGAGTGCGAAGCAAAGAAGCCGATCTGAGTTCTACTCCAACAAGCACAAGACTCCGAGTTCATTTCTCAGAGGTCGAATCCAAAGCTTCGGTAAAGTCGACATCATCATCGCCGAGGAGGGAGCATTGAGAGCTCAAGGTACCGGATTACAGCTCGTGGAATTCTCTGCATAGTTCCGAATCAAGAGCGCTTTCAGGTTAGATTCTCTAGTTCCTCTAGCATCGTAAATCACATGTGGTAAATCATGGAGCATTCTTGTTGCGATCTTGTGCGTTTTTCATATCCTTGATGAGTAGGTTCGGCTTCCTCAAAATAACTGTGATTGGAACGTAGAGTTTGCTTGCTTCTAACTCTATGAATGATTAGAATCGTGATGATGTGTTTAGTTTAGGTTCTAATGGGAGTTCTTCAAGTTAGGGCTTTAGGAATCCACTTAGTTAGAATGATAGAGGGAGTATCACGGAAAACCAAGGCCCTATTTGAACTCAGCGGCGAAAACCGAGTGGGAGAGAGGTCTCGTTTGATCATCTGCCGGGAACTCTTGCGCCGGCGCCGTCGTGACCACCGCTTTGGTCCGTCGGAGAAGACGGTGAATAGTACCTCATGTACTGTTCACGTGAGCAACACATGCATGCTGCTCCTCTCTTTCACGTTTTTCTTCCTAAATCCTCTATTGCAATGAGTGTGACGTGTCATAATATGGTTGGCTTGTGCTGCTTTTTTGTCTTATTCCACTTAATGTACCATGACCAATTGATGCTAGTGTATGTTGGTGCTACGTTACATTTTACTCAAAAAATAAAAACAATGCTTTGTTGAATAGAAAATAAACCAAAGATTGAAATGGTATGTTATGTGCGTATGGGCCCTGGATCCGAACATTGCAATAGGCCCAGTCTTCTCTTAATTTCTGCACCCCTCAATTGCTAACACTGGCGTATTTGGGCCTGGCACCCATGCTCTTCACACCCTTCCATTTCAGGCCCAGTTTCTGCCTAACTAATTTTAGTTCATTTAGAAACTACTAATGCACCCCCAGGCAGTCTAAATTTCTTTTTCTTTCAAATTTTGTTTTCTTTTGCTTTTTAACTCATAATTCATTTTGACTCAGATAATAAAAATGTATAAAAATGATTCTTAGGTATTTTAGAGTTTGTGAATAATTTTTGATTTCTTTTAATTGTTTTAAGACTTTTAATAAATTTTTTCTTCACAATATGTTTGATATTCTTTGTTTTAATATTTCCTTGTGAATAATCCATTAATAGACTTAGGAATCGATTGTTAGTCTCGATTTTTTTCATAGACTTAATTGATGCATGTGTGTTTGTGAATACCATTTACTTGTTATAGTTCTCAAACTTTATTTGTCATATATTGATTTCCTTTACCTATTTCATGTATAGTTTTTTTGTCGTTAATAAATTGTATAGTTTTTCATTTTAAATCCCTTGTATAAACAACTTAGACTAGATTTTAGGAATAGTTCCCTTATCATTCTTTTTCTTTTCAACCTTAAAATACTTAATAAAAATCGATGAAGATCATACCGTTGCTTTATTTCAGGGTAGGAAAGAAATGATTGAGGCGTAGGCCTCGATGTATGTTCTTTCCTACTTAACGGAGAAGAAATGATTGAGGTGTGAAGCCTCGGTGTATTTCTTAACCGTTATTTAGAGAAACGATTGTGGCGTAGGCCTCGATGTGCATTCTCTAAATATTCATAAAAAACTCTTTTTGTATCTCTTTTACTTAGCGGAGAAGAAATGATTGAGGTGTGAAGCCTCGATGTATTTCTTAACCGTTATTTAGAGAAACGATTGTGGCGTAGGCCTCGATGTGCGTTCTCTAAATATTCAAAAACAAACAAAAGGCTCTTTTTGGTATGATCTAAGTCACAAAGTTAAAATCCCCATAAAAAACACCAATCAAAAACACTTCAAAAAACCTAATAAATGTTCAGACTTAAAACAAAAGTAAGGAAGTGATGCGAGACCTTGTAGTGGGTTCTCGTCATCATGGAATTACCCTAAAAGACACAAACCAATCTCTTTTTTCTTTTCTTAAGGGCAAGTTATCTCCGCTCCATTGCATCCTAGGCGATCCCTTATGCAAGAGCGTGAGCGTTAACGCCGCCCAACTAAAAAAACACAAAAACAAACAGAAAATCGTGAGCCGAGCTACGGTAACTCTGATTCCTGAAAAGGATACGTAGGCAGCGGGGTAGGGCCCGTGCGAGTACAATTCTTTATTTTCCCTACATTTTGCATTCGTTCGCATTTAGACATAGACATAGTTATACACCCTTTAGATAGAAACAAACATAGGTGGATACCATCGAGTACGATGGGCGTGAGGGGTGCTAATACCTTCCCCTCGCGTAACCGACTCCCGCGCCTAGATTCTCTGGTCGCAAGACCCTGTTCCTTCCTTTGTTAGGTTTCCTGGTATTCCTTTCCCTGATGGGATAAATATATTGGTGGCGACTCTGTTCATTTTCGCGAGCGTGCGACAGCTGGCGACTCTGCTGGGGATGTTGCTAGACCTGTTGCTGGTCCATCCATAGCGAGTCGATCCTAGCCTGCGTTTGTTTGTTTATTTACTGGGTGTTTATTTGTTTTTTCTATACCTTGTATATATGTTTGCATGTTTATTTTTCTGCTTGCATATCATGTTTATTTCTGTTTGCACATCATGCATATGGATTATATTCTGTGTTCCTTGGGGTCTTCTGTTCTGTTTTGCAGGTTGGGTGGGATGTTCTATGAGGTAAAAGGCCCAATACCCAGGCTATGAGTGCACTTTAGGTACCCTAGGATAGAGTGGGAGCATGGTTTGTCTCGAGGTGTACGTCTCGGGATGGGTCATGTGACCACGAGCAGAGTAGTGGTTTCAAACGGAGGTATTATCGTCACCCGCATCCGCGCTGTGATGATGCTTACCTTCGGGCGGACCGTATACTGCGTTTCATGACCTTACCCTGGCCTAGATTCACCTGTGAGTGGGGAGGGATATACATGACAGGTACTGTTGGTGACTATTGGTCTTCCTGGTATTCAAAAAGGTGTCGGACCTTTGATTCTGTGATATTTGACCTGTATCAGTTATTCAGAAGTTTGTACAGTGGTTACTAAGATTATATGGACCGAGGATCCCATGCTTTTGCATTGCATAACATCATTGCTTTGTCCACTCCATTTATGAAAGATCCTAAAGTCTATTTCCAAAAAAAAAAGGAGAAAAGAAAAGAAAAGAAAATATATGTAAAAGAAAAGGAAATAGAAAAGCAAAAAAGGAAAGAAAAGATACTCTATACAAAAAAAAAAGAAGCTTTAATTCCAAAAAAGAAGAATGAAAGTGTGTGAAAAGACTCTAGGATCTCTCATAAATGAAACATGCATTCATACTATCATGCATTTCATGGTTCTTTCAAAGACTTATGGGACCATTTCTATTCAGATTCCAAGATCAACAACAGATTTGACTTCTCACCGCCACAACTCCAAGATCAACTATGGAACAACTCCGTGAGGAAATGGATGAGATGAAGGAACAAATGGGTCATCTTATGTTGGAGATGCGAGACTTGGTCCGTAATCAGGATGCACTAAAGGAGGAAAATAGTCAGTTGAAGACTCAATTGAGCTTGGTCATGGAAGTTCTGAAGACGGTATTAAGGAAGGAAGGTGATGTTGTTCCTGTTGCTGCAACAGAAGTTGTTGATTCCTTCTCTCCAATAGGATCTCTTTTCACTCATGGGATGCCTCAGGGAGCTCTCCCTCAATTTCAAGTGCCATTGCCTCTATGTCAAAATGTTCATGCCCCTAGAATGAATCGAGGAGACCAAATGTGTGGGAAAAAGCCTAAGAAACCTCAGAGAATTCTCAATCCTATCCCGATGCCTTACGCTCAGTTACTTCCCCGTTTGCTGGAGCTTCAGTTGGTTGAGCTACGAGAATTGGCTACGCCTGAAAAGCTTCCCCCCACCTTTGATGCCAATGCTCGATGTGAGTTCCATTCTGGGGCACCTGGTCATGATATTGAGAATTGTAGGGCGCTGAAGCAACAAATTCAAGATCTCATTGATTCAAAAGTGATTTTGTTCACCCCCGAGGGTATGTTTGTTCAAGGAAATGGGGTTCCAACTGCGGTAGAAGAAAAGGTTGATTCATACTTCTATGTCAGATCCACTTCAAATCAGAGGCATAATGCACCATCTTGGGTTCCAGGTTTCCCACCTCATCAGTCTCCATTTGTTTCACAGCCAGATCGAAAGAGGAAGACACCCGAACAGAATCATCAACAAGGTCATCCGAATGAATACCCACCTAGAAGTAATTTGGGGCGAAGAAATGCTCCTCTGGACCAGATTCCTATGACATACACTAAACTTCTGCCATATCTAGTGCAAAGCTCATTGGTGGCCCCCAAATCTCTGAAACCTCCACCACGCCCGTTTCCACCTGGGCATGACCCTAATGTGCAATGTAGGTACCACGCTGGATCAGCAGGGCACTCAACCGAGGACTGCAACGCTTTCAAAGCCAAGGTGCAACAATTGATCGACGAGAGACATATAACCCTTCAAGGAGGAAACATGTGGGTGAACGGAATGCCCGTGCCCAAGTGAATGTCCGTATTCCATGGAGTGTCACAAAAAGAAATAAGCCCAGAAGGAGTCAAGTCTCCTCAACTATGGAAATCATCATTTCCTTTCTGTGTTCTCATTTCAAGTATTTCCCGTTTTGTAGAAAGCTGCTTCCTTGTTTGAACTCGTTGGTATGATAATAATGAAAACACCACAAATTCTCGAGCAACTTTGTCAGAATCTTTTTCAAAAAGTAATCAAGAATGTTTTGTAGAAGCATCTCTCATTCTCAAGGTTCTTATGCTCAGTTGTATCCGTGGAGGTTGGTGTTTCAGTTGGTGTTTGAGCTCTCCTTGCAACAAGTAACTTCTCTAAGTTTGGTGATCACGCAAGGTTCCCCCATGTTTGATGGCAAATACTTCTTCAATGAATAAACTTGGGGCTCCCGCACGAGGGATAAGCAAGACGCACTCTTATCTTGAGCATTGCATCACTCGCATTGCTCGAATCCCTAAAGCATTACAAATTCTTGGGTGACTTCATCAGAATCTTCTTCCGTGTGATAATCAAGAGTGTTCTTCACAATGCTTCTCATTCTCAAGGTTTTACTTCATATGTCAGTTGCCTTTCTCAGGATCTCCTTCTCAGTGGCCTTGCTAGTTAACAGAGAGAAAAATATAAGAAACAAATTGATGGCCTTATGCCCAGTTGCTTCCTCGTTTGTCAGAATTTCAATTGGTTAAGATTTGTGTTTTGGGTCTTCTTCACCACAAGTAGCTCTCTTGAGTTTGATGACCATACCAGATTCTTTCCATTTATGAAGGCGAATACTTCTTCAACATCTATGCTTGGGGCTCCCGCATGAGGGATAAGCAAGACGTACTCTTATCTTGAGCATGGCATCACTCGCATTGCTCGAATCCCTAAAGTAAGGCAAAAGTTTACAACTCATGGGTGACTTTGTGGGAGTTCTCTTTTGAAGTAATCTGAAGTGTTTGGAAGGAACTGCAGAAAGTATTCAAGCTCAACAAGTCCAGACGGAGTCAAGTCTCCTCAACAACGACACCCATTTAGTTTCTTACTGCATTCTCATTGTAATTTTTCATTTGTGTGTTTAAGCATCAATAGCATGTAAAAACTTGTTAATTTCTGAATGAAAATCATAATACATTGTCTATGTTTGTCTTGAAGTAATCCATTCGTTATCACTCATAAAATGTTTTGGCATTACGATACCAACTTTACTAATTGCTTGCTTATGCAAAAAGCCGAGGGAGAATGATGAAAAATAAAATACAAAATCTCTAATCATGTGTTTTCGAATAAAACCCTACTGAGGATGTACAGGCATTATTTCGAATCCCCAAACACCGGAGATATAAGGGAGATAGACCCTCGATAACCCTTTGAGCCGTGAAGTAGGAGTTTATTTTCTAATCATAAAAAACCCTTATTTTAACCTTGGGGCAGGGTAGTGTTCCTTTAACTTGATCGAGTGTTCAAAACTCACCAAAAGGGTATGCATCTAAGGATGCAACAATGGTTATCCCTCAAAAGGTTGAGGAACGTCAAAACCGCAATGATTATCCTTATTCCATCAAGAGATCAAGAGATGACGATACCACAATGGTAATCCTTCATCAAATCAAAAGAATGAGGCAGTCGCAATCACCTCCGACGAATCAAAGATAATGCGAGGTCACACGACTTGTTCAAAAAAAAAAAAGAGAAAAAAAATGGCAAAAAATAATGAAAATAAAAAAAAGATGAAAAGAAAATAGCAAAAGAAAAAGATGATGAAATTGCCAAGCAAGAACAAAGTCGTGTGATCATGAATCGGAAGAATAAAATGTGAGCGACCGCCATGTCCAAAGAACCTCATTGATTCCTCAACCACTCCAAATTCCTTGTGAGGAATGAACACTCATGTCAAGTTAACTGAACATAGGATTGGAGAACATCATGAAGGGGGTGGGCACCAAATAATTTTGAGCCTAAAAATCCTTTGTTTCCAAAACCGTGAACCTGGCCAAGTTACAACCCTTAAAAGTCCTAATTGAAGTAGGGTTTATTTTGAAAGCGCACTCCGATGAGATAGTGTTTAACTGACTCCCAATGAAGCGAGACTCATATCCATGTTGGTATCGTATGTTTGCCTTATCTTCCATATGAAAAAATCGAGGTTGTGTCAATTAGTGATTCAGTCACAAGAGGTCGCAACCTCATTTCAATAAAAAGTTTCGTTAAACTTCAAGACTAACATAGGCTTTGCATTAGAATCATCATTCTTAGAATTAACATTCTTTCGCATGCAAAATATGTGCTTAACATCAAGGAAATTTTCAAGGATGAGAATCAGTAAGTAACTCGATCGTGTCAAAGTACAAGAGACTCGAGAACTCCGAGGAGTAAAAGCTAATCATTTCAAATGTTGACCATCAAGGGGCAAGTTATTCAAAGAACTCCGTTGGGCATGAACAGTTAACGCTGTCCTTGATTACCTTGAGGGGGAGAATTTGAAGATTCCGTTGAGCGTGGTAAAGTTGTTTCCATGTTCGTTTGACTTCAAAACAAAGACAGCCTGAGGATTCTAGCAAGATGTACTTAATCAGGGGCAATTGAATCGAGGTTTGACCTCTCAAATTCAACATATCTGGGACAATCATGTCGATGAATCTTTTCAAGCTTTGATCAATCTGGGACAATCATGTCGAGGAATATCTCTTGAGTCCGATCAATCTGGGGCAATCATGTCGTGGAATATCTCTCATGAGTTCAACCAATCTGGGGCAGTTACGTCGAGATTCGACAAATCTCTCCAAAGATCCATTGGGGCAAATTCCTCCATAAGTCACGAAGCTTGAGGCACAATTCTGAGTTTTTGTCGCTCCATGACCATAGGAGTTTATTTCTCCTAGAATCTTGGTCTCTCCCCAAGCATCGAGTTTATTTCTCCCGAGAGTTTGTTCCATTCCTCAAGCATGGGAGTTTATTTCTCCTAGAATCTTGGTCTCTCCCCAAGCATCGAGTTTATTTCTCCCGAGAGTTTGTTCCATTCCTCAAGCATAGGAGTTTATTTCTCCTAGGAGTTGTCCTACCTCCCTAATCAAGGCTCCTTATCTGGATTTCTCATCCCCAATATGGTGAATCAAGGGAATCTCCTCGAGCTGAAAATCCTCCAAGCAGTGGCACATGGTGAGAAGTCAGAAATTATTCTTCAAGTCAAAGAAAAGTGTATCTTACAAATCAAAGTCCAATATCTATTGGCACCTCCACATGGTCCTTAACATTAAGGGGATTCTCCCTGGTGTTTCCCTCACTAATGCCTTTATTTGGCACTCTGCATATAGCGTTCACTGCATATAACATTGCATCCTCAAAAGCGTAGCATATCCATCAAAAGGGAGCATTACGCCATAAAAAAATTCAAACATGCATACAAAGCATAAGCCAGATAATACAAATCATCCCTCAATCAAGACAATAATACATCCCCACACAAAAGGTTGTCCTTACAAATTCTGATTGATATCTGCTACTACATTTCAAATCTCTTCCAACCACGGTGCCGAGGCGAGGTATCTTCAATCTCTGATGAGTGTCTGACACAATGTCTTCATTTGTCCTGATGTTGAGTCGATGTTGAGTCATAGATCGTAATAGATCTTATTCTTTCAGTCCTGAAGATCATGCTTAGGTCTTCTCCTGATGTTGAGTCGATGTTGAGTCATAGATCGTAATAGATCTTATTCTTTCAGTCCTGAAGATCATGCTTAGGTCTTCTCCTGATGTTGAGTCGATGTTGAGTCATAGATCGTAATAGATCTTATTCTTTCAGTCCTGAAGATCATGCTTAGGTCTTCTCCTGATGTTGAGTCGATGTTGAGTCATAGATCGTAATAGATCTTATTCTTTCAGTCCTGAAGATCGTACGAGATCCTCTCCTGATGTTGAGTCGATGTTGAGTCATAGATCGTAAAAGATCTTATTCTTTCAGTCCTGAAGATCATGCTTAGGTCTTCTCCTGATGTCGAGTCGATGTTGAGTCATAGATCGTAAGAGATCTTATTCTTTCAGTTCTGAAGATCATGCTTAGGTCTTCTCCTGGTGTCGAGTCGATGTTGAGTCATAGATCGTAAGAGATCTTATTCTTTCAGTCCTGAAGATCATGCTTAGGTCTTCTCCTGATGTTGAGTCGATGTTGAGTCATAGATCGTAAGAGATCTTATTCTTTCAGTCCTAAAGATCGTACGAGATCCTCTCCTGATGTCGAGTCGATGTTGAGTCATAGATCGTACGAGATCTTTTTCCTTTCGGTCATTGTTTCATACAACCATTCTCTTTGAGAACCCCGTGTCGGCACCGATACCACGTTATAAGCTATCTCCATCCAAATCCATTGTTCACTGTAAATATATCCACCAGAAAAACAAAATTCTCTTTCCCCAGCAGATATCAAACAAAAATAAGGATAACAGCCACTCCATCTCCTCAGGACAAATTTTGGGTCTCCGATATTTAATCTCCTTCTACTTCGAATGTTCGATAGGCTGGCGCCAATCTCGCCTTCGAGTATAAGACGATTAAATAGGGGCAGCTATCATACCCCAAATTTGTCCTACCCTTTAACTTTAATCTGGCTTAGGCTTCGCATTCACGTACATACATCACTCAGGTCATAATCCATACCCATGCATTCATATCATAGGTGTTATTCAAGGGCCAGCAAGAAAAAGCTCCGTTGCAAAGAAGCATGATCAGAGAATGAGAAAACTGAGGTATAATCATGTGGCTCTATGTTCATTGAAGTCCTCCTGGATTGGAGTGTCTCTCTGCTTCAAGTCAGGGCATTGATTAGAGGGTACAAACTTGCAAATCATCTGGTTCTTTAAATCAGGGTTTCTTTGACTAAAGTCAACCAGTTGACTTTCTGGTCAACATTTAATCAGAAGTGGCTTCTATGTGTGGAAAACTTCTCATGCTGACTGTGTGGATGTGTTTGTTTGACTGGATGTGAGTGGAAGAGATTTAATCGGGAATTTCATCAATAGTCGGAAAAATCGGAACAGTTGACTTTTGGGTCAAAATCGGAAGAAATATTCAAATATTGACTTTTGGTGGAAAATCGGTCAAGAAGAGTAGAGGAATGACTAAAATCGGGAGTTTGACAAAAATAGAAAAATAACAAAAAAGGAAGGTTTTCATACTTAGAATTTTTTTTTTTGGCTCTTTAAATCTTGATGAGCAGTCCACTTCAGCCCTGATTTACACGTGTCAAAAGGCCTCATTTGAGAAAAATTCCAACATAAAAAATGTTCAGATCATGGAATGCTACAATTCTCTAGTTGGAGGTTTCTTCATTTGAAGCTTGTATGGAGAGATAAAATGATTTGAAGTTGCTGAAAACTCATTTGATCTAGGCCACAGCTCAAGTCACAAACCAAGTCATGACTAGGCATTTCATCAAACATGTGGCATGCCAAATCTCAAGTTGATTTTAGAGATATACAAGTGTGCTATGAATGCAAACTTGGTATGCATCTCTTCTCTTCCATGCCCTATAAACAATGAAACAAGAATTGAGTACACTGGGTGGGCATTAAATCAATGGTGGATGCTCAAAGTCATGCCCTCACACTGACCAGAATGCAGCATCAGGCAGGCCAAGATCCAGGTCACGCGCAAGGCATTTCTACAAACACATGGTGGGCTGTATTCAAGTCTAATTTTCTCCCTCCACAAGTCTTTATTTTAAACAAGCTTGATCTTAAAACATTCTTTGCCATGCCCTCTATCCAATGAGATCAAGATCATTAATTTTGGACAAGTATGGAATAAGAAAGAGGACTCTAAAGTCATGTCTTGATCAGAATTACATCCATGCCATGCACGTGAATCCAAACCATGCCATGCACGCGCAGGTCATGCACTAGCTATACCATCACGTTCCAGACCATTTTGCGAGAATTACAAACACCATCTCTTGACTTTCCCAACATCAAACCTCTTCTACTCCATGTACACTTTGTTTTAAGCCCAAGATTGGAATTAGTGGTGAACCATAGATGAAGATATAAACAATTGAAGTAGGCACCATGGTCATGACAAGTGAGTTAGAGGATCAAGCCCAAGACTGTCAGTGCACATGTAAGGCTCACCAATGTGTTACTATAAGAATCCATACATTCGTTACACACAAAAAAAGCACATGGAGAGGTTACTACAAAAGAGAGACTTGTTCACTAAGTGTAAGAGAGCTACACTACACAACACCCACACCATAATTACCATGAACACTCATAATATATAAGCAAGACATTCACATTTTTTTCACTCTCACACACTTCATTCTTGAAACTCTCTCCTCTCTCTCAATTCTCTCTCTCTCTCTCTCTCAAAAAGTTTGTTACAAACCTCTAACAAACTCCATAACCGAACCACCACTCTTCATACTCCATGGTGCTCCATCACCACCTTCACCAACCTCTTCCCTCATCAACCTTCAATACTCTTCATGGAACCTCATCCCTCCCATTGATCATCTCCATTCGCAGCAACACCATGGCAACATAGTCCTCCAATCTTCATTGCCAATCATCAGTAACGAGTGCGAAGCAAAGAAGCCGATCTGAGTTCTACTCCAACAAGCACAAGACTCCGAGTTCATTTCTCAGAGGTCGAATCCAAAGCTTCGGTAAAGTCGACATCATCATCGCCGAGGAGGGAGCATTGAGAGCTCAAGGTACCGGATTACAGCTCGTGGAATTCTCTGCATAGTTCCGAATCAAGAGCGCTTTCAGGTTAGATTCTCTAGTTCCTCTAGCATCGTAAATCACATGTGGTAAATCATGGAGCATTCTTGTTGCGATCTTGTGCGTTTTTCATATCCTTGATGAGTAGGTTCGGCTTCCTCAAAATAACTGTGATTGGAACGTAGAGTTTGCTTGCTTCTAACTCTATGAATGATTAGAATCGTGATGATGTGTTTAGTTTAGGTTCTAATGGGAGTTCTTCAAGTTAGGGCTTTAGGAATCCACTTAGTTAGAATGATAGAGGGAGTATCACGGAAAACCAAGGCCGTATTTGAACTCAGCGGCGAAAACCGAGTGGGAGAGAGGTCTCGTTTGATCATCTGCCGGGAACTCTTGCGCCGGCGCCGTCGTGACCACCGCTTTGGTCCGTCGGAGAAGACGGTGAATAGTACCTCATGTACTGTTCACGTGAGCAACACATGCATGCTGCTCCTCTCTTTCACGTTTTTCTTCCTAAATCCTCTATTGCAATGAGTGTGACGTGTCATAATATGGTTGGCTTGTGCTGCTTTTTTGTCTTATTCCACTTAATGTACCATGACCAATTGATGCTAGTGTATGTTGGTGCTACGTTACATTTTACTCAAAAAATAAAAACAATGCTTTGCTGAATAGAAAATAAACCAAAGATTGAAATGGTATGTTATGTGCGTATGGGCCCTGGATCCGAACATTGCAATAGGCCCAGTCTTCTCTTAATTTCTGCACCCCTCAATTGCTAACACTGGCGTATTTGGGCCTGGCACCCATGCTCTTCACACCCTTCCATTTCAGGCCCAGTTTCTGCCTAACTAATTTTAGTTCATTTAGAAACTACTAATGCACCCCCAGGCAGTCTAAATTTCTTTTTCTTTCAAATTTTGTTTTCTTTTGCTTTTTAACTCATAATTCATTTTGACTCAGATAATAAAAATGTATAAAAATGATTCTTAGGTATTTTAGAGTTTGTGAATAATTTTTGATTTCTTTTAATTGTTTTAAGACTTTTAATAAATTTTTTCTTCACAATATGTTTGATATTCTTTGTTTTAATATTTCCTTGTGAATAATCCATTAATAGACTTAGGAATCGATTGTTAGTCTCGATTTTTTTCATAGACTTAATTGATGCATGTGTGTTTGTGAATACCATTTACTTGTTATAGTTCTCAAACTTTATTTGTCATATATTGATTTCCTTTACCTATTTCATGTATAGTTTTTTTGTCGTTAATAAATTGTATAGTTTTTCATTTTAAATCCCTTGTATAAACAACTTAGACTAGATTTTAGGAATAGTTCCCTTATCATTCTTTTTCTTTTCAACCTTAAAATACTTAATAAAAATCGATGAAGATCATACCGTTGCTTTATTTCAGGGTAGGAAAGAAATGATTGAGGCGTAGGCCTCGATGTATGTTCTTTCCTACTTAACGGAGAAGAAATGATTGAGGTGTGAAGCCTCGGTGTATTTCTTAACCGTTATTTAGAGAAACGATTGTGGCGTAGGCCTCGATGTGCATTCTCTAAATATTCATAAAAAACTCTTTTTGTATCTCTTTTACTTAGCGGAGAAGAAATGATTGAGGTGTGAAGCCTCGATGTATTTCTTAACCGTTATTTAGAGAAACGATTGTGGCGTAGGCCTCGATGTGCGTTCTCTAAATATTCAAAAACAAACAAAAGGCTCTTTTTGGTATGATCTAAGTCACAAAGTTAAAATCCCCATAAAAAACACCAATCAAAAACACTTCAAAAAACCTAATAAATGTTCAGACTTAAAACAAAAGTAAGGAAGTGATGCGAGACCTTGTAGTGGGTTCTCGTCATCATGGAATTACCCTAAAAGACACAAACCAATCTCTTTTTTCTTTTCTTAAGGGCAAGTTATCTCCGCTCCATTGCATCCTAGGCGATCCCTTATGCAAGAGCGTGAGCGTTAACGCCGCCCAACTAAAAAAACACAAAAACAAACAGAAAATCGTGAGCCGAGCTACGGTAACTCTGATTCCTGAAAAGGATACGTAGGCAGCGGGGTAGGGCCCGTGCGAGTACAATTCTTTATTTTCCCTACATTTTGCATTCGTTCGCATTTAGACATAGACATAGTTATACACCCTTTAGATAGAAACAAACATAGGTGGATACCATCGAGTACGATGGGCGTGAGGGGTGCTAATACCTTCCCCTCGCGTAACCGACTCCCGCGCCTAGATTCTCTGGTCGCAAGACCCTGTTCCTTCCTTTGTTAGGTTTCCTGGTATTCCTTTCCCTTATGGGATAAATATATTGGTGGCGACTCTGTTCATTTTCGCGAGCGTGCGACACCGGTATTAAAAAATCGGAGGTCCACAGTGTGCATGAGTATAGTGTAGCTTTTCCTTACTTCTTCTACTTAATGAACAAACTTTGGATGTATACGGTAAGTCTCTCATGAGCTTTTCACGTATGCAGCGGTTTGCATGGCTTGTTGTGGCAAACAGTGTAAATTTCCATGCGCATGCTGGTTTTTGTAATGTTGCTGCTTGTCATTTAATCCCCACACTAGGACGCCAACTTTCCAATCACATATCTCTCCTCGTGGGCCATGGTTTGATTTAAGCTTATACTCAACATAAAGATAAGACATAAAAGAACAAAATTGATGTTGAGGATCTTTTGAAACAACACCTGGAATCATGTGGAAATCGCTTATAAGCATAGTGACACACGTTAGATTTTGGGGCATGCGCATGACCTATCCTGACTCCACATTCATGGCCAGGATATGGCTTAGCCAGGGCATGACTTTGAATGTCTCTATCTTGGTCCATACACGTCGAATCAACATACTCCATAGCTTATTTGAAAGAGGGAACGGCAAGGAAGAGTTTGGAACCAAGATTGATCTCACTTTAAATTTGTAGGCTTCTAAAATTGGCTTCAAAGTCAGCACACCATGTGTTTGATCAAATGAATGCGTGTGACTTGGGATTCTGGCTCAGCCTTATGCCATGAGGTGTTTTGTGTAACCACCACTTTGAGGCCCTGTAATTTGTTCCACACTCATCCAAATGAATTGATTCTTGCTTCAATGGGTAGAGGACATGGCAAAGAGTGGATGCATACCAAGTTTGCATTTGTAGGGTTCTTGGATTGCCCAAGGATTGGCTTCAAAGTTGGCACGCCACGTGCTCGATGAAATGTGCCACGTATGACCAGAAATGTGCCCAGCTTCATGACTTGATTCAGATGGAAATCTTCCACTTCAAACCTTAATAACTCTTGATCCAGGCTTCAAATGGAAAAGTGTTCAACTACAAAGTTGTTCTCCCCCATGAGAGGAACAACTTTGATGTTGTAAATTTCTCCAAAAAATTCCGTTTGCCATGTGTAAAATGGTGATGAAGTGGACTGCTCATTAAACTTTTTAAGAACCAAAATTTTTTCTAAGTATAAGAACTTCCATTTTTGATATTTTCTATTTTTGGTAACTTTTGTCGAACTCCCGATTTTATCCATTCTTTGACTTTCCTTGACCAATTTTCCACCAAAAGTCAATATTGGACAATTGACTTCTGACTTTAACCAAAAAGTCAACTATTCTGATTTTTTCTGATTTTTGATGAAATTCCCGATTAATCACTTTTTGACCAATGGCAATCAAATGAACACTTCCGCACAGTCATCATAACATCTCTTTTCATAAAATTACCTCTTGATCAATGTGTTGACCAAAAATTTGACTGTGTTGACTTCGGTCAAGAAACCCTAATTCAGGATAATCAGATGAATAGTAAGCTTGTACTCTCCTAATAAATGCTCTGACTTGAAGGTAAGAAACCCTGATTCAAGAATGCCTTTAGAAGGATAATGCCACAAGACCAGACCTCAGATCCTTATATTTAATCAAAATTCTTTGTTCCAGGAACTCCTTTCTTGTCTCTTTTTTTTTGGAACAGTAACCATGATATGAATGCATGAATTGGGCCATAACCTAAATGATGTATGTATATGAATTATAAGCCCACCCCAAAATTTGACCTCTTTATTTGAGCTATAAGTTAATAATGACGTTTATTTCGTCATTCAAAAATTGAAAAAAAATAATAAAGAGTTTTCATGGGTTTTAGAAGAAAGGCGTGAAAAATGGTTTAAACAGCGGAAATACGAGAAAATTCGCAAGTCATATTTGGAAGGTGATATGAGCTAAGTTCTCGCGTGGCCTTGATTGTTTCGACGATATCTACAACTTTCGTGTTCGGCTCAGAAGCCAATTCTTTGAGGAAGGTTGTCAGATTTGCAATTTACTTGAGGTTTCGTAGTGAAAAACAGTGCTGAATGTAGGGTTTCGGACCTTGGAAAATTCATATCTCCTAATCCGCTCGTCGGATTTGCTTGAAAATTTAACTGGAGCTCCGTACCATCATTACCAACATTTCATATGTTCGGACTGAAGGCCAATTATGCACGGAAAATTCCCAGAATTTTAAGGATCGTCGCGTTGCTTCGGTAAAAAGTGTGTTTTCGAGTATGTCGCGCCGAGTTCGAAAATTCATAACTCCTTCGATTTTTATCGTATGAAGTCCATTCCGGCGGCATTTTCTTGGAAATTTCGTTAGTTTCGATTCTTCGTCACACATGCCTGTTCAGATTCTGAGCCGAAGATAGGGTTTTATCGAGTTCTTTGAGCGGTACTCACAAAATTCTGCACAGTCGCACCAGATGAATCGACGTTTCTCGTCATTCAAATGCGTGTAATTTCTTCATCGCTTATCGGATTGAGACGATTCTCGCGGCAACGAGTCCCGAATTTGGTCATCTTCACAGTGGCATTGGTTTCGTTCCGAAATTCAGAGCCGAACCGAGTTTCCTTAAAAACGAGCCAAAATAAGACGCATTGAGGGCAATTTGGACATTTCGCGTTGACAATATATAAACATTTTGCCCTTCACAAATCAAAGGAGGATTCTCATAACTTCACTTCATCCAAAAGATCAAAAACACTTTCTCTCAATTCTCTCTCAATTTTCTTGGATCAAAACCACAAAAACTCACAAAAACTTCATCAATTCAAGATCAAATCTCAAGAACAAATGAAGATCAAAGCACAAATCCAGATCTTCTCCTCCGATTGAAGTGTCGCGCGTCTCTCTCCCTATCAAAGGATCTCACGCGCCACTCTCTTCCTCACATCTCTTGGATTTCGTTCGTGTTCGCGTCGTGTTCGCGTTCGTGTTCATCCGATCTCATTCTCTTCATTCGATCTGGTAAATTCACTACAAACCTTGCTAGATCATTGATTTTGTTGCTTAATTCGACATTGATCATGATGATTTTTGATTGTGGATGATGGATCTATGATAATTGATGATGATAATTGCTTGTTGATTGATTGATTTGTGTTGATCTTGATTATTTGATTGAATTTGAAATTTATCGTTGAATTGTTGATGATGCCACATGCATGTTGCTTATGATCCAAGAAATTGCATGCTAAGTGTTCGATGATTTGAATGTGTGAAGCATTTGTGCTTAATTTTGAGTTCTAGCATGTGATGATTGATTGTGGAATGATAATTCATGATGCCTACGCTAAATTGATGCCATTTGAGGTTTGATAACGATTACTCTTGATGATGTAATCACAATGCTTACGATTCAATGCTTGCATGCTAATTGTTCGATGGAATGTTTAATTTTGCTCTTAAAGACCAATCAATTTGCTGAATAATGTGTTTTCTCTTGACTCATAGCATTGCATGTTTGATATTTGCTTGTATGCTGAACATTCATGAAGAATGGCATCATGTTTCCTTGCGAGAAAATTCAATTTTTGGCATTTGGCACTGTTAGGTCGACCCAGGTTGAGTTTAGGTCGACCTAAAACCTTCATTTTTGATTATGGCACTGTTAGGTCGACCCAGGGTGAGTTTAGGTCGACCTGGAGCTGTTTCTTTCGTTTCTGGACCTGCTAGGTCGACCTAGGTCGAAGGTAGGTCGACCTATTTTTGCTTCCTTTACTTCCTAACTTCAATCTTTCATATCTTTTTACTCGTAACTCCGATTTGCGCGTTCTTTATATCGTTGGAAAGCTTGTGAAACGTGCTATCTTGTGAGATGATTGGCATTGATTTATTATGGTTTATCCATCTTTGTTTTCCTCTTGACATTTTGTGCTAGTGTGCAAGGCTTTTGGATAGTCACCAACCGGCGCTTATTGCTTGAGTTTTCCGCTTTACTTGCGGAACACGATTTCATTCACTCGCATCGTGTTCTTGTCTTGGAGACACGCTTCTATTACTTTATATCTGCTTGTTTGGTTTGCTTGATCCTCTTGCAGGTGTATTGTGATTATGCTCGACGCGCATGTCGACTCTTGTGTGCTTTCATGTCTAATCGGTGTGCTGACTATTTGCTTTTGCTTTGCTAGCTCGCTCGCGGGATTCTTAGTTTCTTCGCTTTGCTTCGCTGTAATTTACGGATCATCATCCGTTTGGTATTGATCCCGTTTCATTTTATTTCTATTGCACTTTATCGCTTTCTCGCATCATCCAATAACATGAGAAGTAGGACCTAGACATTCATCTGGCCAAGCCCTCGAAATAGGCTCTGTTTTTGTTGGTGTGTTTATATTTGTGCTTTGCGGCAGGGAGTCACGGTGTAACTTTCCTATATGGCACTCCGTTAAGTCCTCATGGAAGGCACGTGGAAAGGGTTAGCAATCAACCCCCGCCTAGTCTCATCGAGTCCGTTCATTATGCGCATGCTACGCGTGGCCCGCTTCTGAACCTTCACAAGATCTTGTTATCGAGTATGTCAGGAAAAGGGTTCATGCAGCCGGACCCCCGCCTTTCTTATAGCTCGCATCGCTCGACGTTGATGCTCGGTGTACGCGCGCACCGTTTTCCTTTACGATCCGTGACGGCTTGGTTGCTGAGAGGGGTCCGCCCTCTTGTCTATGGCCCGATCATTTTCGCGAGGTCTAATGCTTGGTTGACTTGGGTTGAGCTGCTCCCCTTGGCTATGGCGGGACCGCTTTTCTACCATTCGGTCAGTACCGTTGGTTTGTTTGCTTTACGAGCGGATGCTCGTTTGTGTGATATTATTGTATGCTTCCCCTTTTTCTCGTAGGATGTTAGTTTAGTTTAGATTTGCACCCTTTGTATGATAACATTAGGTATCAAGCTTTCCCCCTTAGCCTAGGTTTTCCTGATGCATCTTTTAAAACACAAACCACACTCTTTGATTTTCTTTTCTTAAGAACTTGTTATTTCCGCTCCATTCCCAAGCATAAGTCTCCAAAGGTCGAGCAGCGGAGTGTGAATGTAACTCGTTCACCTAAAAAACACAAAACAAACAGAAATTAGTTAGCCGAGCTACGGTACCTCTGATTCCGCAAAACGGATACGTAGGCAGCGGGGTAGGGCCGGTGCGAGTATAACTCTTTCTTTTCCCTACATTATGCATTCATTTTAGTCCAGATTAGCGCATTTTGCTTACACACCCATAGGTTTAGACATAAGCGTGGATACCATCGAGTACGATGGGCGCGAGGGGTGCTAACACCTTCCCCTCGCGTAACCGACTCCCTTACCCTTTTTCTCTGGTCGTGAGACCGTTGTTTTGTTTTTGTGGTTTGCTGGCATTCCCTTCCTTTTCAGGATAAATATGTTAGTGGCGACTCTGTTAATTTTCGCGGTAGCGACAGCTGGCGACTCTGCTGGGGACGTCTCGACCTATTGCGGGTCCGGACTTAGCGAGTCGATCCTAGCGCTTGTGTGTTTATCATTGGGTGTTTTACTGCTTTGCATATTTACCTATTTGCATTGCATTCTATGTGCGCTTTTACTTTTTTTGCATCATATTCTGGACTGTCTGGATCTCTGTTTGTTGGGTGGGTGTTTCAAGAGGTAAAAGGCCCAATACCTAGGCTATGTGTGAACCATAGGAACCCTAGGATAGAGTGGGAGCATGGTTTGTCTCGAGGTGTACGTCTCGGGATGGATTATGTGACCACGAGCGGAGTAGTGGTTTCAAACGGAGGTATTATCGTCACCCGCTTCTGCGCTATGATGATGCTTACCTTCGGGCGGACCGTATACTGCGTTTCATGACCTTACCTTGGCCTAGATTTTACCCGTGAGTGGGGCGGGAATCAATGATCATTTAACAGGTACATTTTTGGTGACCGGTGTTCTTGTTCGTGGGTTACCGCTGTTCTTGTTCGTGAGTTACCGCTGTTCTCGTTCGAGTGTACTATTGGTTCCTGTTCGTGGGGTACTATGGTTCTTGTTCAAGTGGTAATCTATGTTCTATGGGTTTTGGTTCCGTGGATTGACATTCTGTGTTCTGTGTGGTTTATCATTTGGAGCCGAACCTTTGAACTTGTGCCGTGTGATTTCTCGGCATCCCAGATATAGCCAGTATTGTTGTTCCCACCATGTTGCATCATTGCATATTTACTTTTGAAAAACTGATGTACAAAAAATAACTAGCATACTAGCATACATGTTCCTTTCATTTCCAAGGAATCATTTTTTTAAGCCTCGTGTCGAGCTTTTCCATCTCTTGCTTGCTAAAAAAAATCAAAACACGAGAATTCCTTGGAAATCGAATGAACATGGCATTGCATGCATATCATGCATCCCATACATTTCATGCACAACAGGTGTTCGGGATCGATGATCTCTTATTCAGATTTGATACTCTCACCAGACTCAGAGACTTGACTTGTTCTTATTGTGTGTTCAAAGATTAGTCATGAAACAACTTTGTGGGGATTTGCCAAGAGGAAAGCTCAGTTGGGGTTGTTTATGAAGACATGCAAGTTATGACCCATGCTCAAGGACTCTTAGTAAGAAAGACTCAGGGAGCAATTCGTGGATCTCTTCCACAATTTTGCGGTTTCTTAAGCTCCTCGTCAGCGGCTAATCTCTTTTTCTCTCGTGAATTCAATGGGGTATGCTCTTAGCAAAGACATAAGAGGTTTGAAGGACGAGTCTAGCTGGTCTTCATGTCTTATGCTCATTTGCTTCCATGCTTGCTTTATTTGCAACTGGTTAAGCTCAGTACTGTATTGATGTTTGCAAATTCTCTGCTTGATGATTATGACACTAGGTGTGAGTTCTATCCTGGAGCACCCGATCGTGATGTTATGATCTGCAAGTCTTTGAAGTTTCTTGGGGCTCCCAAACGAGGGATAAGCAAGACATTGTCTATCTTGAGCATTGCACCATTTGCATTGTTCGAATCCTTAAAGCACTTACGAATTCCGTGTGACTTCGCCAGAATTTTATGCCAGACAGTAATCGAGAGTGATATACAGAGACACCTCTCATTCTCAAGGTTCTGTTTCATGTCCTGAGTCACCTCCTTCTCATGGAGTTTCCTTTTCAGCAACCATTGCTTGTCAACAGAGACGGAAAAAGTATAAGAAGCAGGCTGATGTAATCCTAATGCCTTATATCCTAGTTGTTTCCCCGCTTGATGGAATTTCATTTGGTTAAGATTCATGCTTTGGGTGTTTCTCACCGCAGATAGCTCTCCAGATTTCAATGACAATACTCGGTGTTTTCCATTCTCGAGGCACCTGATCATAATGTCAAGCCTTACAAGGTGTTGAGGTACAAAGAGTCCAAGACTTGCTCGATACAGAGAGGTTTGAGTTCATTCATAATGGCTTTTACTCGTCAATCTCATTTCATCTGCTGCAAGTAGAATGTTTGTTCTTCCTAGAGGAAGTAACTCATGAGAATCACTTGCAATTGGTACTGCCTGAGGTTTCCTTCAGAACAACTATTGTGTGTTCCAAGTAATGACTTTGATAGCCAAGCGTCGGAGGTTATTGTTGTTCGCCGATAGTAATACAAGTTTCCTCCATTCATGATGGTGTTTTCTGTTTCAGCAGCTATATTTAAGGCTCCCGACCGAGGGATAAGCAAGACTCTGTGTTCTTGAGTTCGCATCATTGTCAGCTCAAATCCCTAAAGCATTCACAAACTCCAGTCGCTGTTTTTTTTGGGGCTCCCGACTGAGGGATGAGCAAGACGCCTTGTATCTTGAGTTTGTGCACCACTGGCACAACTCAAATCCCTAAAAGCTGGACACTTGCAACTTCTGTATGACTTTGCCGAAGTCTTCTTCCAGGAAGTGATCTAAAGTGTTCTGATGTAATGCTTGGTGTGTTTTCCACTCTGGGGCACCTGGTTATCCGACGGAAGACTGTCAGACATTCAAAGACAAGGTTCAAGACCCGATTGACACAAAGGCTATCACATTTGCACTTGAAGTCCAAAATTGAAGTTCTCCTCCGATTCAGCGGATCTTTTGAAGCAATAAGTCCATACGGAGAGGATCTCCTCAACATTGGCATCTGCTGAATCATCATGCATGTTCATGTTTAAGCTTTCTTGCTTTGTTCAATACTGTTTGCATGCAAAACTTGTTTGTTTTTGAACTATAATCATAATGCACTGAATATGTTTGTCTTGAAAAAAATCCATTCGCTTTTGCTCTTATATGTTTTTATATGCTTTTTGTGATACTAAACTCTTGTTAATAAAGCATGATAACTCTGAAGGGAGAATGATGAGCATAATACCAAGAACCTCAAATGGTATGCTTTTGAGTAGAACCCTGTTGATGATGTACAAGCATTGTTTCAAATTCCCAAACACTGGAGATATAAGGGAGATAGACCCTCGATAACCCCTCTGAGCCTTCGAAGTAGGAGTTTCTTTTCTATTCAAAAACCCTCACTTTAACCCTGGGGCAGGGTAGTATTCAGTTAACCTGATCGAGCATTCAAAATTCATCAGGAGTACACATCTAAGGATACAACAATGGCTATCCTTCAAAAGATTGAGGAAAGTCAAATCCACAACGATTATCCCTTACCTCAGGAGGTTGAGACATCATGATTATCCCTCACATCAGGAGGTCGAGACCAACATCAAAGCTGCTCTGGATTATCCCTCACATCAGGAGGTCAAAAGATGACAATACCACAATGGTAATTCTTCATCAATCAAAGACTCAGGCAGTCACAAAAGAGTTATATTAATAAAGTTGAAAATAAATTCGACATAGAAAACAATAAATTTTGAGATGTTAAAATTATTAAGGCGAGACTATTTTGTTTCAATTATAATTACCATGAAGAAAATATAAAATCTGAAAATTTGGAATTTTTACTATTTATACTTAAAGTTCACTATTCTTGAGTGGGTTGAGGAGCTTGTGAACCTTAATCAATTTCTATTTGCTTCTCCTTAGTCCTCACATTCTTAGCCCTAGCATTCACTTTTCTAATCTTCTTTGGTTTGTTGCCACCCTTTGGAGTTGCCCTATTTGCAACCCTCTTACCTTTATAACTCTTTTTGTTATGTTCCATAGCACCACATTTTGCATATGTGCTAGTGGAAAACCTCCATAGCAAAATGTGAGGATTCCTTGGTTCATCATTTGTTTTGTTCCTCTATTTTTTAGCCTTCCTATTGCCCTTCTCATTACAAATTGTTCAACTTGATTCTGATCATCCACAGTGTAACTCGGTTTTTCGACGAACTGACTCCTTGCCCTTTTTTTTTTGCAAGAGTCGCCACCGACTTTTATTTTGTCCAATATTTAGGAAAGGCATAAAAGAACAGAAAAAAGACCTTTTGACAGATTTTGGGTTCGGGGGGTTGGTTATACAAAGGGAAGGTTTTAAGCACCCTTTGTATCCATGGTTATCCATGGGCTCTTAATTGCTTAGCTCACTTTTGTTTAAATGCTTTATTGATTTGAAAATAGAAGAAGTGAAGATGGAAAATAGAATCATAGCGACTACATGATAAATTTCTAAAAGTCTTAAATCAACTGCATACAATCTCTGCCACATTTGATCTTTTATTCCAATTCGGGACAAAGAAAAAGATAAGAAATAATATCAAATAATATACAAAAATAAACCTGAAATTGTGAAAAATTTACACAATAATAAGAGAGATATTTTGAAAGTATAATTAGGTTAAGAGAAAATAAAATGACAAAATCTTAAATCTAAAACAAATTAAACCTTATTCTTTTTTTTTTTTGTTTTTTTTTTTTGTTTTTTTAAGTTAATTAAAAGAAAATTAAACAAATAATTATACAAATAATTAAACTTAACAAGAAAAATAAATCTAGTTATGTATAAAATTAGTATCTAATATATAAACCTAATTTAACAAAATAAAATATTTTTTTTCGAATTTTTTGATAGGTTAGAAATAATTAAAAAAAGCAAATATATACATAATTACTAATTAATTAAGCAAAATATATTAACTATGAATAAAAATAAAATATTTTTATGTCAAATATTAGATTATAAAAATATAAACCTAAATCTAAAAGGAAATTTTTTTTGGAGTTTTTTGATTGGTTGAAAATAATTAAAAAGCAATATTTACATAATTACTAATTAATTAAGAAAAATAAATTAATTATGAAAAGAAATAAAATATTTTTATGTTAAAAATTAAATAAACATTTTATCAACTTAAAACTAAAATTAAAACATTTTTTTGAGAAATTGAAAATATGCATAATATGGAGTTTTTAATTCATGAACTCCTAACACTACTACATATTAAAAACTACATTGTACTTACTCTATGATGTCCCAAGAGTGGAATAGAGTGATTGAAATTGATTGAAAGTGGCTATTTGAATGAGCCTTGATTTTTACAAGTTTATTGAAACTTTTGAAAAATATAAAACTCTTAAGCTATGGCTTTGTTGTTGTTGTTATGCTCTCCCCTTTTTCTTCTCTCTTTTTTTTCTCTCCCTTGAATGAAGAAAATGAAGCTCTATTTATAGGCAAATGATTTAATATGGAAGCCTTGCAAGTGGAAATTGTCATGATTGATTTTGTGGAAAAAGAATGGAATATTCTTTTATGCTAGGTTAAAAACTTAACCATGGTTTAAGCACTCAATTATCATTCTCTTCAATCTTGCAATTTTATCTTTAAGAATCTTGAATGGTCATTGCTTGCATCACATGAAGCTTCCTTGCATTATCCTTGAATTATCTTTGAATTATCTCACTTTAATTGAATTTTAAATAAATAAAATTCAATAAAAAATGAAATAAAAATGTCATGAATCATGGATATATTTTGAATTCCCTTAAACATATTATAATCAAGATTGAATCACAAAAGAATTGGCCTTTTTGAAAAAAAAAATCAAGTTTTGGTCATTACTTGTTTCATGCATTTTTCCAAAAAAGGTGAACTTCATCATGGCATATCTCCCTCAAATTTGATCCTATGAAAGTGTTCTTGTACTTTTTAGAAAGCCCAAGATATCCTCTACAAGCCACTTTGGAAGCTTTTTTGCATTTGGAGAAGTTATCTTAATGATATGGGCTTTGACAAAAAACAGCTTTTTGTTGACTTTCAAAATGACCTGTAATGTTTTGACTTATATCTCTTATGTGGAAGCATTTCTTGACCTCGGGCCCAACATCAAAGTTGTAGAGAATTTAATTTCCTTGAGAATGAGTTTCGGTTGGAATTTTTCTGATAAATTATGAGAGAGTTATGGTCGGTCAAAGTTCAGTTGACTTTTAGGTAAAAAACTCTAATTTTGCAATTTTGAGTTTTGTTGATTTCTAAACTTTTCTTGATGAATTATGATCAATCCTTTATCAAATGATGAATATTACTTCAAATGATTGATGTTGACCAAAAATCTTGATTTTTGACTGCAGTTGACTTTTTTCAGATCTTTCAATGAATCAAGGTCTTCTCCTCCGTTGAATGACATGAATGGAATATAATGTTGATTTGAAGGCCTTTAAATCATAATTTGAGTCTTGGAATCATCTCCTGATTAAAAGACAATCCTCTGGTGAAATTAGGTCAAAACCCTAATTTGGCGCTTCGGGCGATCTGGAGAGTTGTCTGCCTTAAACTGAGCCATCCTTGGACTTGAATATTGATTGAAGGAACCTTTGAATCTTGAGATAATGTTGAACCTCTTGTGGGCCTCAAAACCCTAATTTCTTCAGCTTTCTCTTGATCATTCTCCTGTTTTTTTGACACATAAGTAACAAACTTTTTTTTTAATATTTTTTGTTAGTAAATAAAAATATGCACGATGATAAATGATAATGATAATGATCATAACGCTTAGAAAATGATGGGATCTCAGAGGTCAAAAATTGGGGTGCAACAGATGCCCCTATTTAAGTTTCTTCTATCCGGAGATGTGAAGATTGGAAATCTTCGTTTCGACGTGATTGAAGAGACTTAAATATATATTAAAACACAATTTTTGAACCTGATATGAAATTCTTATGAGTTTCATGAATGCATATGATTTCCACGAGATGGAAACAGGACACCACTAAGGAGAAGTAAACAGACTCCGCTGGAGAAAATGTAACACCCCTTACTAACCCCGCGACAATTTTAAAACAATTATTCAGATTACATGAAATAAGGGTGCCACAATTCATAATAAACAAACATCATTCAGTCATGTCATGCATTCACTGAGGTAATCATCATAAATTAAACGTTTCATGTTCACACAGCGGAAATTTATCAAAAACGGACTAAGTTTAACATCTTCAAAACTTATCCTTCAAAACATCAAAACATAACTAGAGTCATAATCATAAACTCTAAACAATCGCGTCCCCAGTGTTACAACTATCAGAGCATGACACCTGACGCTACTAAAACACTGACTCATGAGCTAATCCTCACAGAGTCGAACAGCCGTTATCCTCAATCTGAAAATGACAACATGTAAGGGTGAGTCTCATCATAATTAACAAATGTTATAAGGTTATAAAGCCATAACACATCACAGTTGTATCATTCACCCAATTGTTTCATAAACAGACATTCACAACAATCAAACCAAAATCAATACATCATTAATATTTACAACACTGGAATACATCCAATCATGTTATAAATTATGCATATGTATGAACTGACACTATGCATGTGGTACCAATCATCATCAAATGGGGATAACCCATGACCGATCCAACATCGTCCAAGATACGGCCCTGCCAGCACAGATTCCACACGGTGGGAATCATGCCCTTCACTGATCCAACACACCCTTATGGATACAGTATCATCAATGAGCATGAATGAATGCAACATATACAACATACTTCTACTATCATCATCATCAATCATCAACATCATCATCATCATTCAAGTATGTTCATATATATTAACATCATCCAATTACAATTCCATAATCATCATACACAAAACATACACGTATTTGCATCAATCATCATACTCAACAAGAATAGCATACATGTATTTTCATCATTCTAAAAACCAATCAATCATCATCATATAGATTATCCTACAAGGTTCGTTTAGCTCAAAACGGCGCATCAAACGGACCAACGGTTAAAAAGTTATGCATCTTTGGACTTTTAAAATATCTCAAAACACCAACAGCATGCGGCGCCATCACCAGTTCGCGGCGCGTACTGAGCGTCCCAAAAATTCATTGGCTCTTTGCCAAGCTGTTCGCGGCGCAAACATCCACACGCGGCGTGAAACGAGAAAAAGTTACGCCTTCGCGGCGCGAACACAGGTACGCGGCGCGACCTGAGCGTATCACAACTTCCTGGCATTTTGCCCACCTGTTCGCGGCGCCACCCTGTACACGCGGCGCGAACCGGCGATTTCAGAAACCCCAACCTGCAGAAAACAGCATTCTATGCATTCCAAACACACCCCAAACCATACCAGTACAAACCTAGAGAAATAGAATGCACAAACAACACAAAATACGTCTCATAATACACCAATTACACATCAATTGAGACCATAACAACGCAGACATCATAGATTCAAACATAGAGATCAAACATCCTACAATTGACTCAATCCCTAAACCTATCATATGACTCAATCGACCCGAATTCCACATCTATTCAGTATTATCAACCCCTAACCCTATAATAGATGATAATCAGATAAGTCCCCCTTACCTTAGACAAATTTCTTGATTCTTGGTCTCTCCCTCTACCGTTCTCCTTCACGTTCCTCGTTCCTCAGACTTCTGTTCTTTCACGTTCTTTCTTTCTTCCCAATTCCAATTATTTTATGAAAATAATAATATTAGTAAAGGGCCTTCCTATATCACACCCCCCCTTTTACTATTTCTCACATGGCCCAAATGCCATAAACCATTATTTATTTATTATTTTCACAAAATCCTTAATAATTCTAATTATTAATTCAATATTCTTGATTAAATTAATATTAAAATTATACGGGCGTTACAACTCTCCCCCACTAAAAGAGTTTTCGTCCTCGAAAACATACCTCAGGTAAAGAGCTCTGGATACGAATCCTTCATCTGGCTCTCTAGCTCCCAGGTAACATTTCCTTCAGCTGGTCCTCCCCAAGCTACTCTGACTAAAGATATTTCCTTGCCCCGCAATTGCTTCAGTCTTCTATCTTCAATGCTCACAGGTAACATTTCAACCGTTAAGTTGTCTTTCACCTGTACATCATCCACTTGGATCACGTGGGACGGATCCGAAATGTATTTCCTCAATTGAGACACATGAAATACATCATGCAAGTTGGCAAGTGTGGACCTCCGATTTTTTTAATACCGGGCCATACCTCTGATCTGTAGAGATACGTGAACTGACTCTTTTTTGTCGCTTAATGCTTTCGCATTTTGAAAATTCACAGAGTCGCCACCGACCTTTTATTTTATCCAATTAAGGAAAGGTTTATAAAAGAAACAGAAAAAAGACCTTTAAGAAATTCTGGGTAAGGGGGTAGGTCATACAAAGGGAAGGTGTTAGCACCCTTTGTATCCATGGTTATCCATGGGCTCTTAAGTTTGCTTAGCTCACTTGTTTTTTGATCACTTTTCAATTGCTCTGAAATTGCTCATATGTGGTTTCAAATACTTTTGTAAATTGAATTTTGTAATGATCCGTGTGTGGATGTATACAAAATGTTTGTTTATCTTTCGAAAGATGTTTTGAAAAGAACGTTAACTTTGTAATAACCCGTGTTTGGATGTATACAAAGTATTGTCTTTTTTGAAAGTTTTGAAAAATCAACAGTGTATGAGAATTTTGTTTGTTTTGATTTGAGCAAGCAAACTAGGAGGTCTACCCTGAGTTGTAAGGTCTTTATCCTATTTCCTTTAAAAATCTATCCTTTCACCGGATATAAAAGCAAGGTTCGATTTTGTACTCAAAACAGTAGAATTTGACTTTGATTTTGAAAGATTGAAAGGGATTACCTGAAGAGGTGCAAGTGTGATTGTGATTGGATTCAGATATTTATCTTTGAAGTTAGTGATCTAGCGGTTCAATTTTATCTTTGACATACACGCAGTTTATATGTGCTGGAAATTAAAATGCGGAAATGTAAAGTGCGGAAAGTAAATCTACGCTATTACATCGATTGTGCAGGAAATGTAAACTAGCCTATTTACATGAATTTGACATCCTATACATTTATCTAGGAATTTAAATTGCAAGGAAAAAATAAAAGGCATGTTTTTGGGTTTTTTTTATGATTGATTTTAATTATAATTAATGCATGATTAATTAAATTAAAATGAAGAAAAAGATGAAAATAGATTTAAACCTAGAAATTAAGTTCAAACTATATACAAAATATTTGTTAATTAATTTTAAAACAAAACTAATTTTTTTGGAATTTTTGGAAATTGATTTGAAATTGATTTAAGTTAATTAAAACATAATTATGCAAATAATTATACAAATAATTACAACTTAAAGATAAAATTATTCAAAATATGTACAAAATTAGTTTATAATATATAAACAATATTTTATATAAAGAACAATTTTTTTGGGATTTTTTGATTGGTTAGAATAATTAAAAAGCAAATATATAAATATATACTAATTAATTATGCAAAATATTGAAATTTTGAAGAAAAATAAAATATTTTTATTTCAGAAAATAGTATATTATTTTAGAAGTCTAAAAATATTTTTTGTGTATTTTTTGGATTTTTAAAACTATTTTTAATTAATTTAACAAAGAAATTAAAATAAAATAGAAAATAAAATAGAAATAAAAGGATACTGATCCTGTGTGGAAATTTATGAGGGAGTATGATGTGCACGCGTGATCTGGAGCGTTGGATGAGTCATAAATGAGATCAGATGGTCCAGATGGTGAGGGAACATCACTTATGACACGCCTGCAAAACACTGAAACCAAGGGTTATATTCAAAAAAACGCGCGCGTCAGAACCAATAGGGGGGTGACACGTCTTCGTCTTCAACCTTCAGACAGGACTTTTAATAGCTCTTTCTTACCAAAAGCGCTGTAATTGGTTACTTACTAAACCTGCAAAATAGCGAATAGGGTCAAACGTACACATAAACTTGGCGCGACCTATCAGTTCAATTCGTTTGGTCCATGCGAATTCAATGGTACTAATTAGAACCTCTAATTTTGCCTAATTTGGAAAGCCCTAATTTTGAAGCTATGAACCCTAAAATGGTGATTTCATTTGTACGTGTCCAAACTTTAATTAAGTTTCCAGAAATGATCTACACCTCAAACCAAACTCAATAGTATGTCTACATCTTGTTAAACATGTGTGAATAACCAGATACGAATTGATTTTAGTTTGAACAAATTTTGACCTGTGTAGCTCGATTCAGTGAGCTTCAAGGCTTGTAATTGATTGGGATAGTTTCAGTGATGTTCAAGGAACGTGTTTGAGTGTTTAGTTTGAATGGAAAGTGACTTAAATTTGGAATTCGAATTTCAAAATTCTTTGAATATTTTGAGAGATTACAAGTGTGTTACAAACAAGAGTTTTGCTCTCTATCTCTGTCTCTCTTGTTACTGAAGTGCTATAGCCTATTTATAAGCATTAGAGTGCTTAGAAACTAAGCCAAAAGCATTGATGAGTTTTTTTGGAATCTTGACTTTTTCAACATTGGTAGCTTTGTCTTTAAGCCACCATGGCTTGATTTTCTTCTTCTCCTCTGATGTACTTTGCTTTGGGACAGAGTTGAATGAGTCTTGCTTGGAATACAAGCTATTCTTTATCCATTTCATTTTCTTTTTTATTTTAATCTTAAAATAAGATAAAAATATGCCAAAAATAGATAAAAAATGATGTGGGCTTAGTCTTGGTCGTGGGAGGCCCATATCATCATGGAAATGATGTTTGAATGCTGAAAACTTGGCCCCATTTGGAAAAAATGCAATTTTGAACAATGTTGATTTCATGTATTTTCCCAAAATTTAGCCAACTTCAACAAAGTGTAAATCCTTCAATTTTTGTCATATGAAGGAGATCTTGCACTTTTTAGAAACCTCAAAGAGTCCTCTAACCAATGCCTTTGGTCTCATGTCAAAATGATTTTTGAAGCTCCTTGTGTGTCCTTTTGAAAAAAGTGTCTTTTTGTTGACTTTGAAAATGACCTGTAATGTCTTTGATCATATTTTTCAAATGGTGAATCCAATGACCATGGGATCAATGGCATTTGAAAGATAATTGAATTTCCTTCAAAACAAGCTTTGGTTTGAATTTTTTGGATGAAGGATGAGAGAGTTATGATCAGTCAAAGTTGAGTTGACTTTTCAGGCAAAAACCCTAAGTTTGAATCTTAGGGTTTTGTTGGTTTTTGATCTTTCCTTGATGAATTATGATCATCCAATGATCAAATGATGAATCCTTTGACAAAATATGGACTTTGACAAAAAATTTCATTTTTGACTGTCTGTTGACTTTTTTGGTCAAACGGGTCGTCTGTTGACTGTTTGAGCTGCCGACGGTGCGTCTGAGTGAATTGAAGTTTGAAAATTTGTATGATGGTACTTTGAGATATATGGATGTGTATGAAATCCATTTGAGCTCTCAAAAACTTGTTGCTCCTGTAAAAACAAGAAAAACCCTGATTAGGGACTGTTTGTGTAGGAGACAGTTAAGCGTACGTGATTTTCGTGCAGTGTTGAGTCTCTGCTAATCGCGTGATATTCAGAAGACTTCTAGCACAAAGATCTTGGAATTTTGAATTGTGAAAGATTGATTTGATTGATGGTACAAAACACTGAGAATTGTACTGCCAGCAGTTTGGCTGTCGACTGACTGTTCAGGTATTGATGTAGCAGTTAGAGTGAAAAATCAACAGTCAAAGTTAATTTTCTTTTTTGTTGTTTTTTGTTTTTGTTTTATGTAAAAAATGAAAGTTTATTTACATGACTTGTTAGAAAAACACAGACATAATAAATAACTAATATTTACGGTATGCGGGCAAAATTACCGATAATAACCCTGAAAATCATTTAATGCACAGAAATAGGAATATTTGACTGGCAGAAAACACACAAAATATTATCTTAGTAATTAAGCAATATTATGACAAATAGTAGAACATTTAATACTGACAGTACAAATATTACATACTATATTGAACAGTACGACGAATAAACGGTACATTTAAGAAATAAGAAATACGGCAAATTTTAAGAATGACGATTAATGACCCATGCTATGAACAATAACATGTAGATGATTGGGAGCATAACCATTGCAGGTCCACACTCCTCAGGACTATGCAGGCAGAAGAAAGTCATGATCACCGTAGCAATGGTGATGACTGTAAGAAACAGTGTCTCTATCCACTTTGCCATTCTTGTCAGGGAAGAAGAGAAAGGATGGATTATGAAGATAGGAATTTGAAAGATGAATTGGAATTTGATGTGAGATTTTATGGAAGAAAATGAGAGGTATTTATAGAATGGAAAGAAGGAAAGAGACGTTGGGGAATGATGTGATTCCGTACAAAAGGAAAATTTGAGTGGAAGTAAGATTTGAAAGAAAGTGTATGATAGTGTTGGAAAAGGAGAGATTTGATTTTTGAAAAAGAGATTTGAAAAGATTTTTGCAAATAATGGAATATAGTACAAAAATTAGTGGGAAACAAAAGATAATAATAATCTACTTGTTACCAGTACAGTCTGAGTTTCCTGATTCTGCGCCTGCAAAAAGATTTAACTCTGTACCAATTGTGTCAGTACTATTTATCTGTAAATAAATAAATAGCATGTGTGAAGTAATAAACAGTATTTGGTGTTTGCGTAAGAATAAATTCAACTGCAAGCCAAATTACTGTATAAGAAAAATTCTAAAAACTAAGTATTTCATATGTCAGGATATTTGTTGAAATAAAAATCCATGATTATATGAGACCCTTAATTTTCAGATTGGAGTTTTCTTGAAAAATATGTGGGCAAATTTTGGGGTATAACAGTTGCCCCTATTCAATCTTCTTAAACCTGAAGAGATTGCCTGAAATCTGAAGGTAGAAGATGATTGAATATTTAGATGCCCTGAAAATTTTCACTTACCTTGATCAGAAGAGATGTTGGAAGTTGCATTTGAATGTCGTCTGCGAAACGTTGTTGGCAGATTGAAACATTACCTGAGATGGGCTTTCAGATGCCACCTGGTAAATGTGTTGATGGTCTGTTCATCAGAATGAATCCATTGATTATATCTTGATGAAGGATTTGAAAGTCTTTGTGTTGACTGTTTCGGAACCGTCCAAGGTTACCGCTTTAAGTCTTGGAAGATAATCGTTACGGAACTTGTCCAAAGTTTTTCCGCTTTAGATTTTGGAAGTTGATCATTGTGGAACCGTCTGAGGTATCGCTTTAGATCTGCAATGTTAAATCGTTCTGGAACCGTCTGAGGTATCGCTTTAGATCTGCAATGTTAGATCGTTTTGGAACCGTCTGAGGTATCGCTTTAGATCCGCAATGTTAGATCGTTCTGGAACCGTCTGAGGTATCGCTTTAGATCTGCAACGTTAGATCGTTTTGGAACCGTCTGAGGTATCGCTTTAGATCTGCAATGTTAGATCGTTTTGGAACCGTCTGAGGTATCGCTTTAGATCCGCAATGTTAGATCGTTTTGGAACCGTCTGAGGTATCGCTTTAGCTCTGTGATGCTAGATCGTTCTGGAACCGTCTGAGGTATCGCTTTAGATCTGTGATGTCTGTTTTTGAGTTGGTAAGTGATCAGAATGAATCTTCGGCTTGATTATATCTGAGAGAACCGTTCATGGAATTCAGGTGAACACGGCATGTGATTGAGAACATCTTTGTTGAAGATATCTGCCTACCTGAAAAATCAAGTTAGTGATATGCAATGTTTATGATGCATGTAAATGTGAGATATTCCCGGAGAAATATGCATGTTATGTTGTGTATGAATATGCGTATGCATGATGCATGAATATGATGTATGAATGTGATGTATGAATGTGAATATGTGAATGTGATGTATGAATGTGAATATGTGAATGTGATGTATGAATGTGATGTCAAGCTTCTAATTGGAAAAATAAATTCCCACTAGTCAGCTGGACATGAATGTATTGTGATCGTTGATGATCTTTTGTCTTGCTTGAGTACCCTCGTCTGGGGAAATTCTTTGAGAACCCGGGTATCCCGTTGAAGGATCTTTGACTACTGCTTGGGGAACCAAAGGTAACTGGAAGTTCTGATGCCCTTTCAAATGGGAATGAGGAAGATGCATAATCCTCCGATGCACTATCTGACCAAGTCCGGGCGCGGGGATCACACCTTCTGAAGATAGTAATCTGGAACAAACCCTGCTGGGGGATAAGACTTCTTTTGAAGAGAAAATCTTTTTGAGGAATTTGCTGAGAAATGCGTTTCTCTTGGTGATTTCCTTCTGATGGAATGATGTCCAGATGATCGGGACATTTCCTGAATGCCATTCCTGTTTTTCCTGGTAAACATCAATCATATTCAAATGCATATGTTCATTCAAAATTATCATTGGGACGCTTACGTATTTAAAACAGAAAAAGTGAAAATAGTGATTTTTGAAAGAGCTGCATTGAAAAGTGCCATGATAGGCGGGTTAGCACAGGGAGACAACAATCCTAGAAGTAGGAAACTGTCAGAAAGTTTTGGAAAATATTTATGAAGATAAATAGCTATGTGAAAATGATCCAGTCAAGTTTCAACTCTGCTATTGCCAATCTGTCTTCGAGCATCTCATCCCTCACTTGTTGGAAGAAAGTGATTTGACTGATCGGTGTCTTTGAGGTGTTGAATCTTGATGGTGAGTAGGCAGCTGAACGGAACACAGTTGTATGCTTCATTCCCTAACTTTTGCCTAGGCCGCCCTTTCAGGTTTTCAGCCTACCGGGATTTTTTGTTTAGTCTCTAATTTTTGCCTGGACCGCCCTTTTGGGTTTTCAATCCTCCGAGACGCTCATTTTTGCCTAAGTTGCCCTTTCGGGTTTTCAACTTAGCGAGCTGTTTTTTTTCTTTTTAAGAGAAGTATTTTTTGACTATGTCAGCATTCACAGGGTGTGGGAAATCCTCGCCATCCATGGTGGTAAGCAACATGGCGCCGCCGGAGAATATTTTCTTGATTATGAATGGTCCCTCGTAAGTGGGAGTCCATTTGCCTCTGGGATCACCTTGTGGTAAGATGATGCGTTTGACAACCAAGCCACCAGTTTGGTATGCTTGACTTTTGACTTTTTTGTTGAAGGCTTTGATCATGCGCTTTTGGTATAGCTGACCATGACAAATAGCTGCGAGCCTTTTCTCATCAATCAAGTTTATCTGGTCCAACCGTGTTTGAATCCAATCATCTTCGTCTAGATTGGCTTCTTTCATAATCCTTAGGGAAGGAATCTGAATTTCAATTGGAAGAACTGCCTCCATACCATAGACTAAGGAAAATGGAGTTGCCCCTGTTGAAGTACGCGCAGATGTGCGATAACCATGAAGAGCAAAAGGTAACATCTCATGCCAGTCTTTGTAGGTTACTGTCATTTTTTGTATGATTTTCTTGATATTCTTGTTGGCAGCTTCCACCGCGTCGTTCATCTTTGGTCGATATGGAGAAGAATTATGATGTTTGATCTTGAACTGTGTGCAAAGTTCAGTAATCATTCTGTTGTTTAGATTTGTACCATTGTCCGTGATAATCCGTTCAGGGATGCCATACCGACAAATGAGATTGTATTTGATGAACCGGGCTACCACATTTTTGGTGACAGAAGCAAATGAAGCTGCTTCTACCCACTTTGTGAAGTAGTCAATAGCGACCAGGATAAAGCGATGTCCGTTGGAGGCAGTAGGTTTGATTTCTCCAATCATATCAATACCCCACATTGCAAAAGGCCAAGGAGCCGTCAGGACGCTTAATGGAACTGGAGGTACATGTACTTTGTCAGCGTATATCTGGCATTTGTGACATGTTCGGGAGTGATGATGGCAGTCTGTTTCCATGGTAGACCAGTAATAACCTGCTCTCAGGATCTTTTTAGCCATTGTATGTCCACTGGAATGAGTACCAAAGGCACCATTGTGTATTTCTTCCATGATCTGTTCGGCTTCCTTCTTGTTTACACAGCGAAGTAAAGTCGAGTCATGGTTGCGTTTGTATAGGGTTCCATTGCTTAGAAAGAATTTGGCAGCAAATCTCCTTAGAAACTTTCTGTCATTAATGGATGCCCCTTCAGGGTACTCCTGAGCTTCGAGATATCTTTTTACCTCATGGAACCATGGTTTTTCCTCGGTTCCTTCGGTATTGATCTCATTGCAATAGGATGGTTCATCTTGCCTATAGATGGTGATCATAGGCGCCTCGTTGTCCCACCTGACTTTGAACATGGATGACATGGTAGCTAAAGCATCAGCTAGTTGATTTTCCTCGCGTGGGATGTGTTCGAAAGTGATTTCTTCGAAGTAAAGAATCAAACTCAGCACATATTCTTTGTAAGGAATTAGATTTGGGTGCTTCGTGTCCCATTCCCCTTTGACTTGGTAGATTACCAAGGCCGAGTCTCCGTAGACTTCCAGGAATTTGATTCTTAGATCGATTGCAGCTTTAAGACCCAGAATACATGCTTCGTATTCGGCTATATTGTTAGTGCAATTGAAGCATAACCTGGCAGTGAACGGTGTGTAACTTCCTGCGGGGGAAATGATCACAGCTCCGATGCCATTGCCAAGTGCATTAGAAGCTCCGTCAAAAACCATAGTCCACCGGGATCCTGGC